>NW_007727845.1:263250-264172 GCF_000696425.1 Galeopterus variegatus | reverse complement strand
TTGATGTTACTTGTGGGCATGTAATATTTGGCTTTTATTATTTTGAGGTACATTTTTTTCTATAGCTAATTGGTTGAGAGTTTTTAATCATCAAAGGATGTTGAATTTTGTCAAATGCTTTTTCTGCATCTATTTAGATGATCATATGGTTTTGTCTTTCATTCTGTTAATATGGTGTATTACATTCAGTGACTTGTGTGTGTTGTATTATTCTTGCATCCCAAGTGAAAATCACACTTGATCCTTTTAATGTGCTGTTGAACTTGGTTTGCTAGTATTTTGTCATGGGTTTTTGTGTGCATGTTCATTAGGGGTATTGGTCTGTAATTTTCTTTTCTCATAGTGTCCTTGTCTGGGTTTTGTATTACAGTAATGATGGCCTTGTAAAATGAAATTGAGAGTGTTTCCTCCTCTTCAATCTTTTGGAAAAGTTTGAGAAGGATTGACATTAATTGTTTAAATGTTTGGTAAAATTCACCAGTGAAGGCATCCATCAGGTCCTGGGATTTTCTTTGTTAGGAGGTTTTCCATCACTGGTTCAATCTCCTTACTCGTTATTGATCTGTTCAGATTTCCTCTTTCTTCATGATTCAGTCTTGTTTGGCCATATATTTTCAAGATTTTATCCATTTTTGTTAGGTTTTCTAATTTATTGGTATGTAATTGCTCATAGTAGTTACTTATGATCCTTTTTATTTCTGTGGTATCAGTTACATTGTCTTTTCTTTCATTTTTAATTTTATTTATTTCAGTCTTTTCTCTTGTTTCATTAGTTTGTTTAGCTGAAGGTTTGTCAATTATCTTTATCTTTTCAAAATGTAATTCTTAGTTATATTGATCTTTTCTATTGTTTTTCTAGTCTCTCATCTATTTCTGCTCTGATCTTTATTATTTTCTTCCTTCTACTAACATTGGGCTTGTT
>NW_007727845.1:259298-262439 GCF_000696425.1 Galeopterus variegatus | reverse complement strand
ATTTCAATCTTCTTAAATTTGTTAAGATTTGTTTTGTGGCCTAACATATAATCTATATTAAAGAATACTCTATGTGCACTTCAGAAGACCGTATTCTGCTGCTTTTGGATAGAATGTGTCTGTTTGGTTAATTTGGTATATAGTGCTGTTCAAGTATACTGTTTCCTTATTGCTTTTCTGTCTGGATGATATATCCATTGCTGAAAATGGAATATTGAAGTCTCCTACTATTTTCTTTCTTTTTTTTTTTTTTTTTTTTGTTTTCCAATGACCTCTGAACTTTAATTAGCCTCCTGTTCCCCAAAGGGTACCCTGCTTCTGTTGCCACAACGCCTTAGGTCTTTGGTGTCACTGGTCTCAGACACCACTTTGCCATCCACCGTCCTGCGGGTGGTGGTCTTTTGGATTGTTTGCATTGAATTGCCGCTTTCCAGGGCATCAGTGAGACTGAAGTCCTCCACGTCTTCCAGCAGGTGGCAGTAGGTGGCGATCTCAGCCTCCAGCTTGACCTTGATGTTCAGCAGGACTTCATACTCCTGGGCCTAGCACTGTCTCTCTGCCCGGTTCTGTGGCAGCTCTGACTCCAAGTGCAGCAGTACCCCACTGAGCTGCTCTATCTGCATGGCATAGTGGGTCTCCATCTCCCTCAGACTGTTCTCCAAATTGGACTTCAGATTTCTCAATGAGTCCAGGTCGATCTCCAAGGACTGGACTCTACACCTCAGCTCCTTAAGCCTCATCTCAGCATCTCCAATATAGTCAGACTGAGAGGTGATCCCTATGGTGTGCTCCTCAGTCAGCGTGGTCTAGTACTTTTCCAGCTAATCTTGGCTCCTTCTGAGCCAGTTGTTCATACTGGGCCCAGATGTCTGCCAAGATCTTGCTGAGGTCTTGAGATTGGGGGGCATCTACTTCCACGGTCAACCCAGAGTTGGCCATCTGGGCTTTTTCTTCCTCTTCATGGTTTCTTCCTCTTCCCCTTTTACTTCCTCTTCATGGTTCTTCTTCATGAAGAGCAGCTCCTACTTGAGAGCTTCAATCTCTGTCTCTAGCCACAGTCAAGTTATGTTGGTGTCATCAGTGACCTTGTGCAGCCCATGAATGTCACTCTCCACAGACTGGCACATGGCCAGCTCTGTCTCAAACTTGACTTTAAATTTTCAGCAGCAAGACAGGCATTGTCAATCTGCAGAACGATGCAGGCATTGTCCATGGAATTTGCAAAGATCTGATCCCTCAGGTACTCGATGGTCTTGAAGTGATTTCCCCAGTCTCTGACCTGGGACCCCTTCTTCTCCAGATGTTCCCAGATTTTGCTATCCAGCTTCTGATTTTCACCTTCCAGGCTCCTCACTCTGTCCAGGTAGGAGGCCAGGTGGTCATTCAGGTCTTGCGTGGTCTCCTTCTTGCCCTGAATATTCCCTATTCCCACCAGGCACCCAGCCATCCCCATGCCCAAGCTCCCAGATCCTCAGCTGCCCAAGAAGTTGGTGGAGTGGGACATGGAGATGTGGGAGCCTGAGCCCCCAGCACCAGCATAGATGCTGGACATGCTTCTGGCTGGCCAGGCTCAGTGGTTGGACTCCTGGATGAAGCCCAGGGACCAGTAGCTCATGGAGAAGGTGGTTAGAGTGGGTGGAGAAGCTCATGCTGTCCAGGGAGGAAGGCAAGAGGCCAGACTCAGGTTTGGAATGTGGGAAGGTCCTCCTACTATTTTCTATTGTAACTATTTTTCTCCCTAGTTCTGTTAATATTTGCTTATATATTTAGGTGCTGTAACATTGGGTGCATATATATTTACAACTGTTATCTCTTCTTGATGAATGTACTGCTTTATCAGTATATAATGACCTTCTTTGTCTCTTATGACAATTTGAGTTAAAGTCCATTTTGCCCAATATAAATATAGACACCACTGTTCTCATTTGGGTATTGTTTGCACGGAATTTCTATTTACATCCCTTCACTTTCAGCCTAATGTGTGTCCTTAAAGCTAAAGTGAATTTCTTATAGGCAGTATATAGTTGTATCTTACTTTTTTACTCATTCAATCACTCTCTGTCTTTTGATTGGAAAATCTAATCCATTTATTTATTTATTTTTTGATGCATTGTAATTGTACATACTTATGAGGTACAGTCTGCTGTGTACATATTTATGGGGTACAAGTTGATATATATGTGTATGATAATCAGGTCAGGCTAGTTAATGTATCCATCACTTTATGCACTTATCATTTCTTTACGGGAAAAGTACGTAAAAGCATCTTTTCTAGGTATTGTGTAATATAAAAAACTTAAATGACAACTATAGTCACTCTACTGTGCAATATAACACTGGAACTTATTTCTCTATCTAACTATAATTTTGTACACGTTGGCCAACTTCTCCCTCTTTTCTTTCCTCCCTTCCCACCTCAGTCTCTGGTAAACACTGTTTTATTTACTGCCTTTATGATATTAGATGTCAACTTTTTAGTTATTTATTTATTTTTGGATTTCACATATGAGTGAGATCATGTGATATTTGTCTTTCTGTGCCTGGCCTACTTCACTTCCCATAACAACCTCCAAGTCCATCTACATTGAGGCCAATGGCAAACGAATGGATTTTTTTAAATGGCTGAATAATATTCAAAGTAGTATTTTAAATAGTATTTAAAACTCCATTTATTTGTTGTTGGACACTTAGGTTGGTTCCTTATCTTGGCTGTTGTAAATAGTGCTGCAATAAACATGTGAGTGCAGATATCTCTTCAACATGCTGAATTCATTTCCTTTGGGTATATACCCAGTAGTGAGATTGTGGGATCATATGCCAGTTCTATTTTTAATTTTTTTGAGAAAACTCCATGCTGTTTTTCTTAATGGCTGTACTAGTTTACACTTTCACTAACAGTGTGCAAGTGTTCCCTTTTCTCCACATCCTTACCAACACTTGTTATCTTTTGTATTTTTGATAATAGCATTCTATTGGAATGAGGCAACATCTTATTATGGTTTTGATTTGCATTTCCCTGATGATTAGTGATGTTGAGCATTTTTTCATATACCTGTTGACCATTTTTATGTCTTCCTTTGAGAAATGCCTAATCACCTCCTTTGCCCATTTTTTGATTGGGTTATTATTATTATTATTATT
>NW_007727845.1:256066-258742 GCF_000696425.1 Galeopterus variegatus | reverse complement strand
AGAAATGCCTAATCACCTCCTTTGCCCATTTTTTGATTGGGTTATTATTATTATTATTATTTTGCTGTAAAGTTGTCTGAGTGGTAAGAGTTTTTAATCATGATGGAATATTAAATTTTGTCAAATGCTTTTTCTGCATCAATTGAAATGATCATATGATTTTTGACTTTCTTTCTGTTAACGTGGGGTATCACATTTATTGATTTGCATATGTTAAACCATCACGCATCCCTGAGATAATCTCACTTGATCATAGTGAATGATCTTTTTAATGTGCTATTGAATTCTGTTTGCTAGTATCTTGTTGGGAATCTTTGCATTTATGTTCATCAGGGATACTGGCCTATAATTGTCTTTTAATTTTTTTATTGCATACTTGTTTGGAATCAGAGTAATGCTGGCCTCATAAAATGAATTGGAAAGTGTTCCCTTCTCATCAATTTTTTGAAATAATCTGAATAAATGTAATTTTAATTATTTTAAAAATATTTATTAGAATTCAGCAGTGAAGCCAACAGGTCCTGGGCTTTTCTTTAATGGGAGACTTTGTAGTACTGATTCAACTTTCTCACTTGTTATTAGTCTGTTCAGGTTTTCTATTTATTCATAATTTAATCTTAGTAGATTGTATTTGTCCAGGAATTTATCCATTTCTTCTATTTTATCAAATTTGTTGGCATATAGTTGTTCATAATATCCTCTTATTATTCTTTGTATTTCTATGTATTTCTATTGTCCTTTGTATAAGTTATATCTCTTTCTTCATTTCTGATTTTAATTGTCTTTTCTTTTTTTCTTGATTAGACTAGCTAAAATCTTTGTCAATTTTGTTTTGCTTTTCAATAAACCTGGTCTTGTCTTTTTTTTTTAAGTTTCTAATTCATGTATTTCTTCTCTGAACTTTATTATTTCTTTTTTTCTGCCAATTTTGGGTTTAGTTTGTTGTTGTTGTTCCAATTCCTTTTGGTGCATCATTAGGTTTTTCATTAGAAATCTTTCGTCTTTTTTGATTATTTTGTCTATGTACAGTTTAATTTAGATGTTTCTTTGCTTATTTTTTTGTGTAAATGATATGTCCATTGTTAAAAGCAGGATGTTAAAGTCCCCTACTATTATTGGATTTCAATCAATCTCTCCCCTTAGGTCTAATAATGTTTGCTTTACATATCTGGGTGCTCTGGTGTTGGGTGCATATACATTAATAATTTTTATATTCTTTTGTTGAATTGATCCCTTTATCATTATATAATACCTTCTTTACCTCTTTTTACAGTTTTGATTTAAAGCCTATTTTATGTGATGTAAGTATGTCTACTCTCACTTGCTTTTGGTTTCTGTTTACATAGAATATCTTCTTCTAGCTCTTAACTTTCAGCCTGTGTTTTTCTTTAATAGTTAGGTGAGTATCTTGCAGGCAGCATCTTGTTTTTTGTTGTTGTTGTTATCTGTTCAGCCACTCTATGTCTTTCAATTGGATTGTTTAATCCATTTACATTCAAGGTTATTACTGATATGTGAGAACTTATTCCTGCCATTTTATTAATTGTTCTTTGGTTGTTTTGTAGTTCTTAGTTCCTTTCTTTTTCTCTTGTTATTCACCTCTGTGGATTGGTTGTTTTCTGTGATGCTAAACTTTGTTTTCTTCCTCTTTCACATTTGTGTATCTGCTGTAATTTCTTTTTTTGAGGTTATCTTGGGGCTAAAGTAAAGAGTCTGTGGTTATTATAAACTATCTTAAACTGATAGCAACTTAACTTTGGAAGTGTGAAAATACTCTAGACTCCCTACCCCTTCCCACACACACAATTTATATTTTTGTTGCCTTCATTTACATTTGTATCTGGGGTGTGTTTCTTAGCCCTTAATTGTAGCTGTTGCTGTTTTTTGACCATTTTGATTCTAAACCTTAATAAATACAGAGGATTGAATTATTTGAATAGCACCATTACCTCACTGGGGTGTTCCAAGTTTGAATTATGGATTTACTTCTACAGATGAGTTTTGTATTTTTTCATATTTTCATGATAGCAATTGTCACGAAGTACAGGTTCTGTGCATTTCTTCATCTCCTCTCCCTCTGGAATACCTATTAATCAAACATTTGTTCACTTTATGGTATCCCACATGTCTCATAGGCTTTATTCATTCTTTTTCATTCTTATTTCTTTCTTTTCCTCTGACTGGACAGTTTCAAAAGATCTGCTTTCAAGTTCAGAAATCATCTCTTCTGCTTGACCTAGTCTATTGTGTAAGCTCTCAATTGTATTTTTAATTTTATTCATTGAATTCTTCAGCTCCAAGATTTCTGTTTGGTTCTTTTTTATGATATGTATCTCTGTTAAATTTCTTATTCAGATCATGAATTTTTTTCCTGACTTCATTGAATTGTTTGTATTTTCATGTATCTCATTAAATTTCCTTAAGATTATTATTTAAAACTCATTCACATGCATTTCATAACTGTCCTTTTCTTTGGTGTTGGTTTCTGGAGACTTATTGTGTTCCTTTGAAGGCATCATGTTTCCTTGCTTTCTTATATTACTGATTTCTTGTGTCCTTACATCTATGCACTTTTGAAGTAGTTTCTTTTCCCAACTTTACAGAGTAGATTCTGTAGAAATAACTTTTTCCTGGATGTGAGTCCTAGGGTATCTTTTGGATATGCTGTGTTGGTTT
>NW_007727845.1:254248-255349 GCF_000696425.1 Galeopterus variegatus | reverse complement strand
TTTGGTTTGGAGTAGACTCAGTAGCATAGTCCCTGTGCAGTTTCTTTTGCTACAATCCTCTTCAGTGATGTTTTTCAAATGCCTCAGTTGCTTAGACTGTGGGAATTTGTGCCAACACTGGCTCTGTTTTGCTGGATTGGGACTCCAGGCTGTTGTTGGGCCTGGTGTGTGCAGGTAAAGAGGGCCAACTGACTGTTTGGTGGTCTCTTTGAGGCACAGAGTCACTTACCTACCAGCTATCATGCCAGACATGGGCATGGAGTTCTGAGGTTGTCTCTCCCAGGGGTGGCATGCTGCGTGATCAGATATTTTGGTGGAAACAGATGAGCCTGGGTGCAGGGTTGGGGGGAATGTCAAATGGCTCCTCTCAGAGGAGTGGATGTCACTCCCTGGCAAGGTGCTGGCATGTGCTGGCACAGCAGGGCCAGGTGGTTCCATGAAGGCCTGTCAGAAGAGGCAAAGCCACCTCCCAATCTGCTGTCAGGCAGGGAGCATGGGAACACTGTTGCAGCAGGGCCCACCAGCTCTGTGCAGGGCCACTGGGCAGAGGCAAAGCTGATGCCTGATCCACTGTTCAGCAGACAGCAGGCATGCAACAGTGCAGGAGGGACTGACAGATCTGTGGAGGGCCACCGTGTCAGCTCTTGAGCCCAGAGCAAGCCTGCAGAGGTGCAACAGGGCACAGCAGCTCTGTAGGGGCCCATCAGGGGAAGGCAAAGCTGCTGTGCATCAGGGAGCAAGTGCACACTAGTGCAGCAGGGCCCAGCAGCTCTATGGAGGACTTCTGGATCAGCTTTTGAGCCCAGAGTAAGCCTGAAAGGGTGCAGCCAGGTCCAGAAGCTCTGTCAGAGGCCTGCTGTGGGGAGACAAAGGTACTGCCTAATCACTGACATTCAGGAAACATGTGTACACTAGTGCAACAGGGCATGGCAGCGATGTGAAGGGCCACCAAGGAGAGGCAAGGCTACCACTGGACTTGCTGTTGGGCTGGCACAGGCAACTATGAGCTCAGTGGGCCAGTGGGTTATGTAGGGTTGGTACATACAAATATGGCATATCAGCTGCTTATTGGTGGCTTCCCTGCTGAGCAGGCTGCCTGTT
>NW_007727845.1:250459-253769 GCF_000696425.1 Galeopterus variegatus | reverse complement strand
CATTCAGGAAACATGTGTACACTAGTGCAACAGGGCATGGCAGCGATGTGAAGGGCCACCAGGGAGAGGCAAGGCTACCACTGGACTTGCTGTTGGGCTGGCACAGGCAACTATGAGCTCAGTGGGCCAGTGGGTTATGTAGGGTTGGTGCATACAAATATGGCATATCAGCTGCTTATTGGTGGCTTCCCTGCTGAGCAGGCTGCCTGTTCTTCTGGGGGTAAAGGGAGTGTCATGTGGCTTCAGATATGGGGTCTGGTTTAGGCACTGGAGTCTTGGTCTTTCTGTCTCCAGGCAGCCAGGGTTGTCATCCTGCCAGCACCTGTGTGACTGGTAGAATGAAGGTGGGGGCCTCAGGATGAAAGGAGTCAGTTTTCTCTGGTCCCCAGGGCAGGATGCACTCTAGCAGCAGGTAGTTTCAAGAGTGCACTGTACCATATCCACATAGGTTGGAGGAGTGGGGGTTCCTCTATCTGGGCTTCCACTATGAGGCCATGTAGCTGCTCAAACTCCCACCTACTCTCGAGACAGAGTTCCGGGCCTGTGAGAACTTGGAGACTTTCTTATGCAGAGATTGCTGGCATTTGTGGTAGCAGCAAAAACAGCTGGCTTCTCTCTGCCTGACTCCAAGTGGTCCCTGGAGGCAGACAAGGAGGCAAAGGCAGGATGCCTTGTTCTGTTCCCTACGGTGCTATCCCAGACTTCTGTGCTTCACAACGATTTTATCACTCCCCTGGTGCTCTGCAGTGTATTTCTTCAGTCATTCTGGTCAAAATACAGTTGTTCATTTGTTTTGGTCTCTTTTCATAGTGGGGAGGGCACCATACAATTCTAGTCAGCCCTCTTGCTCCATCATCCTCAAATTCTTCCAAAATTTAAAATTTGAAGAATGATTTCTACTGAATGTACATTGCTTTCACACTACATAAAGTCAAAAAATTATAAGGCAAACCATCATAAATTGGGGACTGGCCATATTTTGAATTCTTTTTCTGGCAGTTCACAGATATTCATTTCTTTAGAGTCAATTACTGGTGCTTTATTTTGTTTATTTGGTAGTTCATGTTTCCCTCATTATTTGTGATCTTACGGCCTTGCATTTGTGTATGTACATTTGAAAATGTAGGCACCTTGTCCAGTCTTTACAGACTGGATTTGGCAGGAAAAGTCCTGCACAGTCTTCCTATCTGGAGATTATGTGCAGGCCTTGAGCCTGAGTCCATGGGGACTGGCCTGGTGCTGTTGATGGCCTGGCACCTGAATACATGGGGATGAGCCTGGTCCTGAGTCTATAGTGGCTGGTCTGACACCTGTGTCCACTTTGTGAGCCTGGCACTTGAGACCTTGGGGTCAGACCTGGTGCCTTGAAGCCTGGGGATGAACCTGGAGCCTGGGTCTATGGAGCCAGCCTGATGCTGGGTCAGCTGAAATCTGCATTTGCATGGGTGGGCCTGGAGCTTGCCTGTGTCATAGGGCCACAGGCACTGGTCACGAGCTTAGGTTTACGTGTGCCAGCCTGGTGCCTGGGGCTGCAGAGGCAGGTCTGGCATTGGGGCAGCCCTGGAGTCTGGGGATGTGGGGGTTGGCCTGGAGACTGGGGAGAAGGAGCAGGCCTGGAACCAGAATTTACTGGAGTGGGCCTTTTGCTGGGATTCATGGTGAAGTTGGGTGATCACTTCCCTCTCCTTTTCCCACATGGAGAGTATCTCTCCCCATGATGAAAAGTGTAAGCTTGGGGGATGGGTGATGTGGGTAATATAAAACTGTCCTTTTTAATTTATATTTTCTTATTTCTGTGCTATATCCAGGTGCTGTAGTCTACCAGATGTTGTAATTTCTTACCTCTTGTGAAGACAGTTTTGTGCACAAATGGTTGTTCAGAGTGATGTTTCTATGAGGGAAAAAGTGCAGAAACCTCCTACTCTGCCATCTTGGTGATGTCACTCTCTTGCTAATCAAAATAGTCTATTTTTGCTTATTAGCTGATAAATAATGTATTAGTTCCACAAATTAAAATTTAACATTCAACTAAATTACTGTCAATTAAGAATATTTAATACATGATTTATTTGTGGGGGTTACCAATATTAAAAATTTTAGTGAGATTATTGTGTCCTGTTGGATTCCTAATCCACTTAGAAGCTTTTTCTTTCAAGTTCTAAGATAGTAAACTTGACATTAGCTTAATATATTTGTATTCTTATGATTCCTTCTTTGCTTACAGATTTCCCTTCCTCCCATATTACTATTTATACTATATTTGTATTCTTATGATTCCTTCTTTGCTTACAGATTTCCCTTCCTCCCATATTACTATATATTACTATTTATAGACAGATTTCCCTTCCTCCCATATTACTATTTATACATAGAGTCAAAATATTTCCTAGTGATTAAAATATTGATATAAGGTAAGTATAAAAATAATTAACATACAATTTAATCATTATTTCTTTTTCAGAAATATTCATTGTCTTATGCTATAAAACTTCACTATAGTTTAATTCAAAGTGATAGAAAATATTCTTTTAAACATTTATGAAAATTATAGCCTTTACAAGTGACTGTTTAAGTTTTATGATAATGTAAAGGGTGAACAGAAAACACAATTTGACTAGAATTGAATAAAAAGTGATGGGAAAAATTACAAAAAGAGTTTTGATATGCCAGAATTTCATTGTGTCTCTGTGTACATATATTTAATATTGACAACACTACTTTTATTTATTTATTTTTTATTTTAACTTCTCAATATACATTGTAGTTGATTTTTGTGACCCTTTACTTGTTCCTCTTTCTCTCTCCCTCTCACCCCTCCCCTACCCCACTACAACACATTTGTTCACTTGTCTTAACAAGTTCAAGGAATTATTGTGATTATTGTGTCTTCTTCCCCCTCTTCCTTTTATGTGTTTGTATATTTATTTATTTTTAGCTCCCACAAATAAGTGAGAACATGTGGTGTTTCTCTTTCTGTGCCTGACTCGTTTCACTTAATATAATTTTCTCTAAGTCCATCCATGTTGTTGTGAATGGTAGTATTTCATTCTTCTTTATAGAAGAGTAGCATTCCATTGTGTAGATATAACACACTTTCCTTATCCACTCATAAGATGATGGACATTTGGGCTGGTTCCAACTCTTGGCTATTGTAAATAGTGCTGCAATAAACATTGGAGTACAGGTATCCCTTTGGCATGATGATTTCCATTCATCTGTTTGTATTCTCAGCAGTGGAATAGCTGGGTCATAAGGTAGTTGCTATTTGTAATTGTTTGAGGAACCTCCATACCATTTTCCATAAAGGCTG
>NW_007727845.1:241800-249684 GCF_000696425.1 Galeopterus variegatus | reverse complement strand
TGCCAGTAGACTCAGTGTCTGGGAGGGGCTGGCTCTCTGCCTCCAAGATGAAGCCTTTTTGCTCCATCCACACATGGAGGAAGAGACTAATACTGTGTCCAAACATGGCAGAAGAGCAAAAGGACAGAAAGTGTTGACTTCATCCTCTTTTATAAGAGCTCTAATCCCATTAAGAGGGCACAGGACTCCGGGCTTAATTCCTCAAATGTCCCACCTCTTAATACTCTCACACTGGGTGTTAGGTTTCAACATATGAATTCCAGAGGGACACGTACATTTAAATCATAGCACCCCCCCAAAACTTAAAGAAGTAACCAAGCAAATTTCCTTTATTATCAGTGACTTTAAGATTACTGAAGTTCAATTCTAAGTTGGATTTTAGGTTGAGTTCTTTTATTTATGAAGTATCATAATCAACAAAGGACATACCTTGCTTAATTGTTGTACTATGTAATATTGTCTATCTAAGGTAACCTCACAAAGACATGGATTGAGCTTATAAAGCTATTTTATAGTATCTACCGTGTAACTAGGTAGTTGCAGTTCTTATATACATACAATTAATGTAATATTTATTATTTCATTATTTCCCATTACCTTCTATTTTTTATTAGGGGTTAGAAATGAGCACACATATCTATTTATAAATTATTTTTTAACAGCCGTTAAGTAAAATACCCTTTATATGTGAAACAGAAAATTTAAAAAATGTATTTTTCTCTTAAAATTGCTCACCAAATCTTGTATCTCTAGTTTATGAGGGATGATCTAGAATACCTCTCAGATCCTGTGCCAAAATTCTGTACTTCAAGGAAAGACAAGCAGATTTTATTCACTACCAACCCAATTCTGCTCTATTAGGAAACAAATGAATAGACACTTCTGGGTTACCTTATCCATAACGAATGCACGGAATATTGCTGGCTCCTCCCAGCGGGTCACAAAGATAGAAGATGGCTTTGAAAAGAAAAGTGCTAGTCCCTGAGGATTAGAATCCTTGTACCTGTCAGAAAGTTAAATGTGTCTTAGCTGAAGGCAGCTGTTCACTTAGCTTTTCTAAAATGAGAATCTTTTTGATGGATTTGAAAAAAACATTATATATCTATATCTATGTCTATATCTATGTATAGATATATAGATACATACATGCACACACATACACACACATACACACACACATACACATTGATATTGCAAAATGTCCAGAATGTATGCAAGTAAAACAGGAACACACATACGGCTTGTTTTAGCAGAAATGGAGAAAACATTTATTTAAAAAACTAGATTTCCTGCTAATGTTAGCATGTTATTTTAGCTATATTAGTCTGGCCAAACTCAAGATTCCTATGTTCAGTTTTGGTTGAGGATTTTACTATTGCCATGGGAGATGTGAAGGGTTTTGAACAGGTAGCAACCCCCTGCATAACTAAGATAAGCAGCAGGGTCTTGGAGGACATTGATGATTTTATTCTATAATAGGGTAATAAGTGTGTAGTATAATATATTTTTTAATTATGCCATGAGTTAAAGAGTTCAGCCTGAGCTAGAAAGTCACAAAGGGCTAGTTTCTGCTCTATTAAAAGTCACTTAATTCGTTATGCAAATGTAGGTTTATTGTAATTATCATCTGTCCTTTGAAAAGGGTATGAAAATACATTTTAGTCTTTAGTTCCCTGTAGCTTAGCAATCATTACCACCTATCACTTTTGTTGCAGAATTGGAGGGTGGGAGTGGGGTTAGTTGAGGTTTCTGGGAAGGAAGAAACCTCAATGAGACCCTGACTGTCTCAAGATTCAAAGTTAGAGCAACGTGTTTGGTAAACAAGAGTGGTCCTGGCTAACATCTGTTGGCAGAAGGGGCACCAAGTGTTAGAAGGAGCTCTCCACAAAGGGCTGATGACCCAAGTTTAACACATAGCCATTGCATTCATGGGTGATATGAATTCCGGAAGAGGTGTGCTTTGCAGACTCATTTGGGTGTGATGTACAAATTGGAGAACGATGAATGTTATGAATGGAGAGAATTATAACATTTGAGCTCATATTTGCAGCACATCTGCAACTGAGTGTGTGAGGTCCATGTTGGCAACTGCATGATTCAGTTGTGAGACTACTGGTAATTTAACCCTTCAGTGCCCATTTTCTTTATTTTTTAAAGAGGATTTTTTTTTTTTTCCTACAGGGTAGGTATTTTTCTTATATGGTAGATGTCAGTATATATATATATTTATATTAAGTGACTTGCACAGTGCCTAGCACTTATTATGGGCTCACTAAATAGTTGCTAAAAATACGTACTGATTATTATTGGATATTAAAGAGACAACATATCAGGATGAAAAGTACCCATTAATCAGGACTAGAAGTCTTGGGTACAAGTTCAGATAAGCTCTAAGTGAATTTAGGCAATACCATATAGATGCCTAGTGTACTATAGTTCACAAAAAATTTAAAAATGACACATCATTTAATCACTCTCTGCAACCCAGCTTTCTCATCTGTGACACTGGAGAAACAATAGCACCTACGCCACCTACACACTTTACATACTTTACATGCTTACTGTGATTGTAAAATGCAGTGATAACTTTGTAAGCACAATGTAAATTACAATTAGTTATACACATGTTAGTTATTTATCCCTGTCATTATCAGGAGGTGGTACTGATTTAGGATCCATGGGAGCACACATGTGGGCAGAGGTGAAGGTTTTAGTACCTTTACCCAAAACCTGATTACGTGGAAGTTCTGAAAATCCCAACATGAAAACATGATCTAGTGAAATTAAGTATAAAGAGGGAATGGTGATTTTTTTCAGATAGCTTTAGATAATTGTATCTAAGTGAATTAGTTAGTGTTTACTAGGCATTAAAATGAATTAAATGTATTTATTTGCACTTATAAGCCTGACATGAGACAATAAGCTTTATTAGGAGCAAAAGCTGGATCTGTTGGCTACTATTTTATACTAGTGTCTAGCTTTGAATTATTGAACAGCATTGTGTTTGTTACATTGGGGGATAAACCAATACGCAAGATATAATCCCTATAGTATCTCTTTCCCTTCCTCAAACATTTATTGAGAAGCTATTATATGACAGATACTCTGTTAGACTAAGGGAAACAGGCAAACAAGAAACAGAGTATTCCACTGACAAGCTAACAGTCTAGAGAGAGATTTACATGTAGAAAGATGAGACGAATATGATAGAATGTGACAAGTTATATAACAAAACATAGACAAGTGCTGCGGGATACTCATGGATAGAGCACTTCACTCTGCCTAAATCAGAGTAGTTACTTCTAAATGAAACATCTGGAGAACAACACAAAGCTGTGTATACTCAAGTGATGGAATAGATATTGCAAGAATGCAGAGATGAAGAGCCTATTTCCATTACAAGTCTAAGAATATACATACTATACAGTATCATTAGCTAATGGAAAAAAATCATGATGAGACAACTGAAGACGTTAGCTCCTGACTCACATCCTTCCTTTCCATCTCTAGTCCCATCTTCATTCTTCTTGACTTCAATATGCCCTCCTCCTTGAATTCTTCTTTTCCAGTTTCCTAGTCCTCTCTCCCCTCTCAGCTGCCCACTCCCTTGCTCATACGCTAAAAACATACCCATCAAAACTTCAACACAACCCAATCCAGATACTGGACAATCCACTCTTTGGACTGGGGAACCACCCTTGGTTACTCCCATAATTCAATCTTCCTCTTGCTCATTTAATCTATCAGCAAGTCCCACTGGTGCTGTATCAGGAAGCTTTTGCATCCGTCCATTCTCTTTTTCTCTCCTTGCATCACCTTTGGTTAAACCACCCATTGATCACTTAGGGACTATTAAACTTGTAACTATAGCTTAACAAAACAGTAACAATTCTAATAAAAATACTAGCACAGTTAAGCAGACATGCTAAATTTCCTATTAAAGAAAGATTGGCATAAATGTAATATTTATTTACCTTAAAAAGAGAGGTGTAGCATAAAAGTAACTGTAAAAAAAGCCTAAAGCACATAATTTACAGAGATAAAGGCAATATTCTGTATGAACCAATACAACATTTAAATTATATTGACATCCATACGCTTTCTATGATCATGTACGAGCTAATTTATTTTGTAGAAACATGTTTAGAGCAAATGAGACTTACCCATAAACTCCCTAAAAGCTAATATTCTATAAAAGTAAATTTTAAATTTGTCCAGAAATTTTTTAATTATCTGTATTCTTAATTAATATGAATAAATTCATGTGATGTGAAGAGTCAGATAACCTGGATTTTAGTATTTGTTGTGCCATAAAAGAACCATGTGACCTTTAGTTTGTTGGTAACTTCTCTTTAACAAAAAAGGAAATAATTTTACTTGATCTGCCTTCATCATAGGATTGTTATGACAATCAAATAAATATAGAGGAGAACATATAAAGAACATAAGTAGAATACTACTTTGAGCACTGAACAATGCTGTATAAGTGTAAAATGTTTAGATTATTAAAAGGAACAACTTATTACTGGAAGTCGCTAAATCTCGTCTTTGTATATCAGTGAGACAGTGGCAGAAGTGCACAGACTCCAGGGCGCTCATTGATGAAACTCTGCCTTTAAACAGAGCCACCATCCAAACTCCCAAGAGATGAAAACCAACCTTTGCATCCTAATACAAGCCTAATACAAGGAGGGCAAAGGGAAAAATTTTGCAAGTGAATAAATGTACGCAGGTTGTGAATCAGCCTGGAAAGTGAGACACATTCCTACTGCCAGTAACAGGGGCACATTGCACAGGGACTCCCACCACCAATGAGAAGTGCATATTTGGTGATAACTGTCCACAGTCATATCCTCCTTTGAAAGAAATGGAAATAGCATTACAGGGAATGATAATGCAAATCACTCTTTTAGACCAAAGTCCACATGTAAGCATATATATACCTATATTGATACCTATAGTTATATCATCTGTATCTATATTTTTAATTGTTAAAGGGTGAGGCAGGGAGTGAGGCTGAGGTTCAGTACATAAAGGGAGGATTTGGACACTTTGCATAAGGTTTGTTCTAGTGAATGAGTAGTTCAAAGCTGAACATAAAGCGACTGAGAAAGTTCCATGAATTATATAAATCTCAGAGGCAAGCACTGAAAAAAAAAATAACTTGAAGTGATGGATTTAAAAATGGACTCAATTACCCAGTGATTTGATGGCCTTGAAATAAAAATCAGAGGGTTGTATGAAAGAATACAGTCATGGAAGGAATCCAATTTGGTGTTTGAACGGGGGCTTGAAAATCTCAGAGGAGCAGATTGCAGTTATAATTAGGGATAATGTTTCACTTTGTTTTAAAAATGAGTCATTGGAAAGGCAGTAGAAAAAAAAAATCCTACATCTGCTTAGACCTCTCATCGGTGCAGGAATTTGAACCCTGAAGAGAAGAGTAGGAGTATTTATTTGAACACACCTTTTTTACTTCATTCATTTATTTTTCAATCACTCATACAATACACAAATGATTAATGAGTACCTTCTAGGTGCAAGGCATAATGTTAGGTGTGTAACTATAATAAAAAAGCACAAACCAAAGCCAAAAACGGAGAACTGTGGTCCACATAAAAAGTACATAGAAAGCTCATAAAAATAGAACACTTTCGCAAACCTATTTTACTAATATATTCATTTTTGATATAATTGATTATAATAAAAAACAATGCATGTATATAGTTAAAAATATTTAACGTAAAACACACATGATTCTTCAACTGAGTTCTATTCCCAAGAGGTGATAATTATTAACAATTCCCATATGTATATAATGTACTTTAAAAAAAATACAAAGATTTCACTATTCATATTTTTCAGTGATTTGACTTTTGTTAAACAAAATGTATATGAAGACTTTCCATGTTGGCACAAAAAAACTGTAACTTTTTTTTCAGCTACTTAGTTTTCCATCACCTGTATGTGGCATAATTTTTGTAATAGTATGGATAAATATATAGTTTTTAAAAGTTATCTTATTACAAATAATGCTCAATATGCATATAATCATATATTTCTCTTGCCCAGTTTTTTGCATAGTATAAATTCCTGAATGAAAATTCTGGGTCAAAACTATGTGCTTTTCTTTATTTTAGCTTTGTAGTATAGTTTAAAGTCAGGTAGTGTTATGCCTCTAGCTTTATTTTTTTTGCTCAGCATTGCTTTGGCTATGCGTGGTCTTTTGTTATTCCATATAAATGTCTGGATAGTTTTTCCATTTCTGAGAAAAATGTCATTGGAATTTTGATGGAGATTGCATTGAATTTGTATATCGCTTTGGGTAGTATGGACATTTTCACAATGTTGATTCTTCCAATCCGAGAGCATGGGATATCTTTCCATCTTCTTGTATATCCTATCTAATTTCTCACAGCAGTGGTTTGTAGTTCTCATTATAGAGATTTTCACATCCTTGGTTAGCTCAATTCCTAAGTATTTTATTTTTTTGGTGGCTATCGTAAATGGGCAAGCTTTCTTGATTTCCCTTTCTGCATGTTCACTCTTGGAGAATGGAAATGCTACTGATTTTTGTGTGTTGATTTTGAATCCTGCTACTTTGGTGAAATCATTTATCAACTCCAAGAGTTTTTTTGTAGAGGCTTTAGGCTGTTCGATATATAGGATCATGTCATCTGCAAACAGGGACAGTTTGACTTCATCTTTTCCAATCTGGATGCCCTTTATTTCCTTCTCTTCTCTGATTGCTCTGGCTAGTACTTCCAACACTATGTTGAATAGGAGTGGTGAGAGTGGGCATCCTTGTCTGGTTCCTGTTCTTAAAGGAAAAGCTTTCAGCTTTTCCCCATTCAGGAGGATATTGGCAGTGGGTTTATCATATATGGCTTTAATTATGTTGAGATAATTTCCATCTATACCTAATTGATAAAGGGTCTTTGTCATGAATGAGTGTTGGATTTTATCAAATGCTTTTTCAGCATCTATAGAGATGACCATATAGACCCTGTGTTTGATTTTATTAATATGGTGTGTCACATTATTGATTTGCATATGTTGAACGAACCTTGCATCCCTGGGATGAATCCCACTTGATCGTGGTGAATGATTTTACGTATATGTTGCTGCATTCTGCTAGCTAGTATTTGACTGAGGATTTTTGCACCTATATTCATCAAGGATATCGGCATATAGTTTTCTTTTTTAGTTGTATCTTTACCTGGTATTGGTATCAGGATGATATTTGCTTCATAGAATGAGTTTCGGAGATTTGCTTCTGTTTCAATCTTTTGGAATAGTTTGTAAAGAATTGGTGTCAATTCCTCTTTGAATGTTTGGTAAAATTCTGCTGTGAATCCATCTGGTCCCGGGCTTTTCTTTGTTGGGAGCTTTCTGATAAAAGCTTCAGTCTCCTTTATTGTTCTTGGTTTGTTCAGATTTTCTATGTCTTCTTGGCTCAGTTTTGGGAGCTTGTGTGTGTCCAGAAATTTATCCATTTCCTCCAGATTTTCAAATTTGTTGGCATATAGTTATTTATAGTAGTCTCAAATGATTCCTTATATTTCAGATGTATCAGTTGTAATATCACCTTTTTCATTGCACGGTACTGGCATAAAAACAGACACACTGATCAATGGAATAGAATAGAGAATCCAGAAATCAACCCACACACCTACAGACATCTGATCTTTGACAAGGGCACCAAGCCTATACACTGGGGTAGGGACTGCCTCTTCAGCAAATGGTGCTGTGACAACTGGATATCAATATGCAGGAGAATGAAACTAGACCCATACTTCTCACCATATACTAAAGTCAACTCAAAATGGATTAAAGAATGAAATATACACCCTGAAACAATAGAACTTCTTAAAGAAAACATAC
>NW_007727845.1:217667-241610 GCF_000696425.1 Galeopterus variegatus | reverse complement strand
AGTTAAAAGACAACCAACAGAGTGGGAGAAAATATTTGCAAGATATACATCTGACAAAGGATTAATATCCAGAATATACAAAGAACTCAAAGAACTTTACAAGAAAAAAACAAGCAACCCAATTAAAAAATGGGCAAAAGAGCTAAGTAGGCATTTCTCAAAGAAAGATATACGAATGGCCAACAGACATATAAAAAAATGCTCAACATCACTCAGCATTTGGAAAATGCAAATCAAAACCACACTGAGATACTATCTCACCCCAGTTAGCATAGCTAATATCCAAAAGACTGTGAATGATAAATGCTGGCAAGGTTGCAGATAAAAAGGAACTTTCATACATTGTTGGTGGGACTGCAAAATGGTGCAGCCTCTATGGAACATGGTATGGAGGTTCTTCAAATAATTGCAGATAGATCTACCATATGACCCAGCTATCCTACTGCTGGGAATATACCCAGAGGAATGGAAATCATCAAGTCGAAGGTGTACCTTTTCCCCAATGTTCATTGCAGCACTCTTTACAATAGCTAAGAGTTGGAACCAGCTCAAATATCCATCATCAGATGAGTGGATACAGAAAATGTGGTATATCTACACAATGGAATACTACTCAGCTATAAAAACGAAAGAAATACTGCCATTTGCAACGACATGGATGGACCTAGAGAGAATTATATTAAGTGAAATGAGTCAGGCACAGAAAGAGAAATATCACATGTTCTCACTTATTTGTGGGAGCTAAAAATAAATAAATAAATATACAAAAAAACCGGGGGGTGGGGGAGGGAAAAAGACACAACAATTACAGTTCCTTGAAGTTGATACGACAAGCAAACAGAAAGGACATTGTTGGGAGGGAGGGGGGAGAAGGAGGAGGGAGGGAGGTTTCGGTAATGGGCCACAATAATCAACCACACTGTATATTGACAAAATAAAATAAAATTTGGAAAAAAAAAAAAGTATGTGGTTTTCGAATTTAGATTGATGGTGCCAAATTTGCACTAGGTGTACATATTCACATTCCTTTATCACTCCCAGTATACTCTTGTCAACAATGGCATTATAAAATTTTGTAATTTTGTCGAATGGACAGGTGGTAAATCATATCTTGTTTAGTGTGTGTTTCTTTAGTATGAGAAATGACATGCTGTACATTTTTCCTATGGTTGTTGACCATTCATTTTTATTACTCTGTTAATTGTCTTATTCTTTGGATTGTTTTATAGGTTGATTTGAAATGAGTCTGAACCCAACTAGATCTGGAAGGGCATCAAGCAGAGTATATGTGGCACACCACTTATTAAGACGATCATATGCTTTTTATCTTTTGACTTAACAGCATTTCTTTGGTCAAATTTTCTTTATATGCCTAGGATGAATTTTACTTGATCATATTTTACTATTTTTACATGTCCAATATTATATTTAGAATTTTACCATCAATATGCATGAATACTACTAATGTTCTGTAATTTTTCTTTTTGTACTCTGTTAGATTTTGCATTGGCTTTTGAAGACTGAAAAATTTCCTCTTCTGTGAATTATCCAAATTGTTAAAATGTTCTACGTGTTCCCTGTAGGTTTGAAAGAATTGATGAACTAATTTGTGAAACTGTTTGAAGCAAATGTTTTTGGTGGTATGAAAGTGGCTTTTGTGATTTTTCTCAGTTTCTTCTTTAATAATTGGTTTCTTCCATTTGTTACTTTTTCATTTATATTTTCATTGAAAATCATTTTACATAAACTAGAGTTTATATTTTCAACACATTTTAATTTTACTTTATGCCAATTAATTTTCTTCTAATTTTAATTTTGTTTAATTGTCTTTTGTACTTGAATTTATAAATGTATCTAATTTTTAATTTGCTATCTTCCTAATCATGCTTATACCTTAGTATATTTATGGTTTCTTATTTTTTTCTTGAATAAGATAGTCATTATCTTATCTATTACATCAGATTTTCCTGCAACTAGCTGTTGGATTCCCTTTTTTCATATTCATTCATTTTGCTTTTATCCCTATTAATTCTTTCAGTATATTTTATCTTTTTTTACTATTGAATTGGATACTTAATTTTTATTTTCATTTTTTCTTGCATAGAATTTTAAGACCATGAATTTTCTATAAGGACGATGATGGCTGTACCCCCATGGGTTTTAACTTGTGGGGTTTCTTCCTGTTATTAATTTGTAAATATTCTGCAATTTGTTTTCCTTTTTTGACCAAAGTATTGACAAAGATAGTTTTTGTTTTTGTTTCTTTCTACTAGCAGGTTATTCCTAATCTCTTTCTTTAAGTGTTCCTTGTGCTTTTTTTTGGTATAAATTATCAGTAAACACATTTTTTTTTTAAAAGTAAAATTTTAAACCTAATTTTATGAACTCCAGAAGTTAAATTCCTGAACAGTAAAACACTGAAATTAATATGTACATATTATAAATATACTTAGAGCTCTACACTAGCTCTTTTGAAAAATTTTAGTGACCAGTTATTTGCCAATAGCTTTAATTCAAAGATAGAATGGTTTAATAAATTAACATATATAATATACATCAAATATATTTCATTGATCCTAAGACAAACGTTCTTTAAAACATTGCAACCTCTCTGAAGCATAGTTTAATTGCAGACTTTTTTTGTGATGCGTAAAGTAATGATATACCTTTTCATTAATGACATCTTAGTTTCAATGAAATATGGTATTAGCATATCAGAAACAGGTATTTTGTGAGATATAATCTTATACTAAAATTTAATTCACTGCTCTAGTAAAAATCATGCATTATTTATTATCTGTTTGCACCTAATATTGGGACTATTTTTCCTAGAAGTTTTACTGTATGCAATTATATTTTGAGAATGTAATTTGATCACACTGAAATAGTGTGATTAGATTACTTCCTAAAAATTCTTGAAATAACTTAGGAAATAATATGCCATCTAGAAAGAATACTGTACTGGGAGTAAGGACACAATATTAGTATGATTTTGGACAGCTTCGTATTCCTATTGGTCTATCTTCTTTAAGTGGAAAGTTGTGAGACTGGGCTAACTAACTAGATTACCCTCTAGGTGTATGAATTCTAATAGCATATAAACCCATTGGTTCTATGAAACATGGATTAATTTCATTTCTCCCATTTAACAGGGTAGGTTACAGGTGAATTAGAAAGAGAGGTTTGAAATTTGTACTTGCTATATTAGCTTCTCTCCTTAGCAGGATTTAGAAATTAAGTAAATGCCAGGGTAAATGTCCTGTGTATCAGGGTGGAATTCCTTTTCTGCACGTGTAGAGATTTTCTAATCTGAAAACAGACAGCAGTGTCTTCCAAACCATTATCAGCACGTTTTGCTTGGATCCAACGTTTGCATTAATCTGGGCACTGAACCCACTCTTTGATCAGTGCTAGCTCTATGATGTGTTTGAGTTATCTCACTTTAAACCCTTTTTTCTTCATAGATACAGAAGTATCAGCATACACACCCCTTATTCATGGCAATTAAACAAAGTATAGTGGCTTACAGAAAAAAAGAATTACATAAGCAGGGTCAAGTCCTAGGTGATTTGGGTACTACAACAAAGACCCCTTAGTAATGAAAAATAAACCCTCATAGGCCTTGGTTCAGTGGCAAAAGCCCCTTCTGCCAACTCCTATTCTACAAACCTTAGAAACCTCATAAAAGAGTGAAGGAGGAGCAGAGATTCATCAAAATATAGAGTTAACAGGAAGTCGGCACTTTCTTTTTTTGAGTACTGAAAAATTTAGAACTAACTCAATTTTCTTTTAAGGGTTTCATTGTTTAGGTGTTTTGTTCAGTTATTGATTTGATAAAATAACCTCTCTATTTACAGTTTTTAATAAATACCTTTCACCTAGAAAAAGCAATGGAACTTTGTCATAAGAATATTTGTTACATTGAAGAATTTGATAATAACATAGGCCCATTGTGGACCCCATTCAAGGACGTTTTGCTCCTCATTTCAAATTAGTGAGTTTTTATTGCATGTCTAATGAATACAAGTAACTAGGACAGGTATTTGAGAGACTGCAATAATGAATAAGACATAAATATTTCCCTCAAGGTGATTAATCAGCAGAGCACATGGTGGAATAAGAACTGTGCTGTAGAGTAATTCAGCACCCTGTAGGGATTCTGATAATCCCATGTGAGGGTACACACGTGATTCATTTGGAAGTGTGGCATTTGTATGGCATCTGTAGTTGACACTGTCAGGTGTTGTGCTCTCCGATGCCTGTGGGTCCCTGACCATTTCTTGTGCCTCTCCCCCAGTTTCTGTGTTCTTTGGCTTCTTTGGCTTGTGCAAGCTCACAAAATTTTTGTTTGCCCTCCCTTTGCCCAGCCCTTTGCCAGTGATTGGTGCAGAAGAAGAAAAGATTTCAAATCAGGACAAACTCTGAAGCGTAATTCACGTTCCAGAGCTCCCCTGGAGGATGAGGCTGAGGCTGGGACTTTTTCTAAAATCATATTCTTGCTTGACTTTTTCCCCTCCCTGTTCTGCTTCCTCCACTCCCTTAGGATTCTCTTGGGAATGGGGCACTTCCTCAATCAATCCCTTGTGCAGGTTCTTGTTTCAGATTCTGATCCTGGGGAAGACAAAACCTAAGACAGGGCATAAGAATTTCAGGTATGAACAGGAGAAAGAGGTTTCTAGGGGAAAAATTATTTTTGAGGCTTATTTGGAAAGAAGTGAATAGTCTAGTCTGGCTCAGGGCAAGGAAGCTGTGGGACAGAAAAGTGGAAAAGTCATTCAGGGCCATTATAAGACCCTGAGAGGATCTTGAAAGCTAATTATGAAGCTAAACAAACTTCTTTATGAAGTGGCCATATTTTTAAGTAAACCCCACAACACAAAACCAGACGATAATGGAGCTCTCATGAATTGAAGGAATTAATACCCAAATATACTTTATGAATGAATATACACCTCACAAATTTCAGTGAAACAAAGAAGGTTAAAGCCAATCTCATTAATTACAAAGTGTATTTGTTTCTAATGGTCCCATAGTTGATTATAGCCATTCACATTGTTCGGGATATAAACTTCTTTAAAAGGTCTCCTTTGAGTGACCTGGGCAGTATTCTCTTTATCTGTGCCTAGTGAAGTAGAGCTGAAACATCCCTTTCAGGATTTGAACCTGTGATTTTGGTGTAAGGGGAATGCTGGAACTCCCTGCCTCTTCCTTGTTCTTATATTTTATTTCTGCAATGATGTCGATGTATCCTTCAGCTGTTTCCAATATCACTAAAGATAAAGGTAATTAGCTTCAGTTGAATCTTAATTAACTAGATTAATTTCCCATGAGATTTTTGTTTTGTTTTCTGTTTTGTTTTTAATGATTATTTTATTACTAAGGTTTTCACTTTCTAACTTGACTCTGAGGCTGGTATTTAAAAAATGGCTTGGATCACATGCACACTCTATGTGCTATTACAAACATAAAGTGATAATACATGTTTCTATTTCAGGGAGGTTTCTATAATTCAAAGTAAATACTAACGATGCTAGGTTTGGGCAGTGGGGCAGAATACAGGTTATATCTTCTGACGTTACTCTTTGACAAGATAAACGAGCTTAAATCATAATAATAATTATAATAATAATTATTATAACAATGATAGCAGCAATACATTCTGCATACATCAATAACATTATATAACACTTGCATTAAGAATCTTAGAATCACTAGAAGTTGATGGGATGAATACAAATTACTGATGAAGAATAATATACATTGGAAGGAAATAATGTTTAAACCTGACAGATTTTCTACGTATTCCACACCTCCTCCATTACTTTCAGTACTTCAAATAATCTCACAGGAAATTCAAAGATCTTGTAACCAGCTGTTGGGAAAAAATAGGAAAATGGTCAGGGCCCCTCAGATGTTCAGAATCTTGCTGAACATTTGCTGGAAATATCCTCAGGTGTTCCTTGTTACTACTTAATGTAATTGCATATGGGCACCCAGGTGGCCAGGGTTGTGGACTTAAGTATAAAAGACTAACAGCTCTGATCCACAGTGCTTCTCAATGCTCTGAGAAGCCACTAGGTCAGCTGTTCCTAGATCTGAATAAAATCCATTCATTTTTCTATACCCATGGCTCCCAGGACCTTTTTTTCTATTACCTAGCTCACAGACATGCATGTGGAGGTTTTGTGACCCAGTTTGTGCAACAGACTCGAGGGGTCTGTAAGCCCTAGCTTTACAATTGGCATAGTCGGCAGGATAGTTGAGCAGGTGCAGGAGCCAAAAGCCCCTTGGAGAGGGAGGAAATGTGGCTACTCCTGAATATGTTGTGCCCTCTGGCTGCTTTCCTGTTGACTGGGATCTGGTTGCCGCTTACTATACTACAAGTCAGCATAGACCAGGCACTCCATGAAGCAGTGTGGCCTCAGAGAGCCCCTTGGGAGGGGGAGGAAATGTGGCTATTCTTTAGTATGTGGTGCCCAGTGGCCACTTTTCTACTGACTGAAGCCTGGCTACTGCTTGCTATGCTACAAACTGATTGAGATTTAAAGAAGAAAGCAGAGTTGTTGGAAGCATGGACAATTTGTCTGGAGGATGACGTGCTGTGACTGGGCACACCTGCTTCTCACACCTGGAAGAACGACAAACCCAGTGGTGAGTTGGAGGAGACTTTGTATCTCCAGGCACGACCTGTTGTGCACCAGAAACTGAAACACAAGCAGCCTATAGGACCAGGTGGACAACTGGCAGGTGATCCACAGGTGACTGAATTCACTACCTATGTCCCATATAGCCAGGTTGAATTAGTTGATTTAGGGAGAAAGTTCTGGCAGAAACAGGGGGAGCCCCTAGCTGCTTGGCTGCTATGGTGTAATGTGCTCTGGTGAGGAGATGGAAAAATTGGCATCTATTACTATGCACCCATCCCTGAGGCAGCAGCTGCAGAATAGCTGCAGATACGCACAAGGGCCAGGTAATCACTCCTTAATGGAATGGGTGAGTGCAGCTGCCCGAACCATGTGGGCAAATGCTGGAGAACTGCCCAGGACTGTGTAAATGGCAAACATATACTGACTTGGTTCAAATAATTTGGGAGCTGGGAGTGAGGCAGTCCATGTTTAATGTAAATACCCGTGGCCCAGATGATGAAAATTTTATAGGCAGCATGAGAGACATAGTGCTGCAGAATGCCCTGTCAATGTCCTTTCGGTCACTGACGGCCATACTGGACCCATACATTGGTCATCCTATACATGAAGTAACGACCATGATAGCTAGCCTGGGTGAAGTAGAGGAGAGGAGACAAGCAAAAGAGGTCTGGAAGGTGGCTAAGACCCAACCCCTAAGAAATGATCAGGATCTTATCCTGAGGGGACCAAGCAAGACTAGCCATAAGCAGATGTGGCTTGACTTGCTTGCAGAAAGGGTTGATAGCAGGAAAATTGACCAGCAGCCAAATGTGGTCCTGTTTGCTTTGTGGCAGCAATTATGCACTGAACAGCGTTTCACAAAATGTCCAGAAACAGGTAGCAAAGTGCACTCGGTGGACTTAAAGGATTTTTTGATTGCTTCTGAGGAGGTGGATGAAATGTTCCAGTTCGATTAGGGAGCAGGCCAAGGTATTCATCTTTTGAGGGCAGATGAGTACCAGTGCCTCACATTGAATTGGCAATACATTGGTCAAGGACTAATATGCAGTGTGTTTTGGTGTTGGTAGATACAGACACAGAATGTAGCCTGAAATATGGCAATCCAGGTAAGTTTCCAGGGGCCATAGTTCATATAGATGGATATGGAGGACATACTATTGAAGGCAAAGCTGTGTCACTGCCATTAAGCATAGAACGATTGCCCCTTCATGTGTGTGCTGTATATATATCCCCAATAGCTGAATGTATCTTGGGTCTGGACATACTTTATGGCTTGCAGCTGCGAACAACAGTTGAAGAGTTTTGGCTATGAATATGGACAATGAAGCCTGTGTTACAGGGATATGCTAAACATGACCCACAGGTGTTACCCCAGCCAAGACGTGTGGTTAATGTAAAGTAATACTGCCTACTGGGAGGGCATGCAGAGATAGGTGCCAGTATATTGGAATTAGAAAAAGGTGGCATTATTTGTCCAACTCATAGCCCATTTAATGCTCTGGTATGGCCAGTGGAAAAACCTGATGGTACCTGGAGAATGACTGTAGACTACTGAGAACTAAAGAAAGTAGTGCCTCCTTTGCATGCAGCTTTGCCTTCAGTTCACGACTTGATGGATCAGCTGATGACTCAGCTGGGAAATTATCATTATGTATTGGACCTTGCAAATGCTTTCTTCTCTATTCCAGTCTTGGCTGATAGCCAAGATCAGTTTGTCTTCACTGGGAAGGGAAGCAGTGGACCTTTCAAGTATTGCCCCAAGGTTATCTGCATAGCCCAACCATCTGCCATGGTTTAGTGGCTGGGGATCTAATGAAGTGGACAAAGCCCAGCACAGTTACGGTGTTTCACTACATTGATGATGTGTTGTTAACCTCTGATTCTCTTACAGATTTAACCTAGGCAGCTCCAGTGCTGAAAAGCCATTTGGAACAATGTGGGTGGGCTGTGAACACAGTCAAAGTACAAGGACCTGGGCTGTCAGTCAAATTCTTGGGAGTGATCTGGTCAGGTAAGATGAGAGTCATCCCAGAAGCTATTATAGATAAGATACAGGCATACCCTTGACCCACAACTGGAGCTCAGCTACAGACATATTTGGGACTTCTGGGGTATTGGAGAGCTTTTGTACCCCATATGGCTCAAATGGCACACCCACTGTATGCATTAATGAAAAAGGAGCTGCCTGGGATTGGATGAGGAAGTAGAACAGGCTTGCTGGGCTACAAAAAGGGCAATACAGCAAGTACATCCCACTAAGCCTTTTGAATTAGATGTAAATATCACCCAAGAGGGGATAGGATAGGGTTTGTGGCAGAGACAAGACCGATTCCGAACCCTGTAGAATTCTGGTCTCAGCTGTGGAAGGTTGCTGAAGTATGCTATTCTGTAATAGAAAAACAGTCAGCAGCTGTGTATTCTGCCTTGATGGCCACTGAAGCTATCACAGGAACTGCCAAAGTCCTAGTAAGGACAACATATCCCATACTAGGTTGGCTGCGCACATGGACAACCAACCCTAAAACCGGTGTTGCTCAGACTCCCACTGTGTCTAAATAGGGAGCATATATAGAACAAAGAAGGACTGTGTCAACGAGTCCTCTGTCCAAAGAGCTGCAAACTGTGCTAGGCCCGGTAGAGGTTGTGGAGGAAACTTTGACAAAATCCTTACCCATGAAGGTGGAGGCTACACCTTTCCATGAGGGACAGGGTCCTATCACAGAACAGTCTTGGTATACAGATGGCTCTAGCATGGGACCCTCAGCATCACGGTCAGTTGTTGCTGTCCAGCCCTTAGCAGATACCATGTGGTATGAAAATGGCACAGGGCAAAGCAGTCAATGGGCACAATTGAGAGCTGTTTGGATAGTAATAAAAAATGAGCCTGGGCCATTAACCATCTGTACTGACAACTGGGCTGCATACAAAGGTTTAACCCTTTGGATTTCTACTTGGAAATGTCAATGGTGGATGGTAGGCCACTGACCCCTGTGGGAACAACCCACATGGCAAGAGATGTGGGAACTGGGGCATGAGAAAGAAGTAACCATTTTTTATGTCACAGGACATTTCCCCCTAGCCAGTCCAGGAAATGATGAAGCCAATGCCTTGGCTAAGATAAGATGGCTGGAGAGAGCCCCAGCTACTGATGTAGCCTGGTGGTTACATCAACAAATGTGGCATGCTGGCAGCAAAACCATGTGGATGGCGGCTCAAAGATGGGCCTTGCTTATAAAATGGGAAGATGTAGTAAATGCCTGTCATGCTTGTCCAGTAGTTGGTCAAGAGAGTCCACACCCCCAGTGGGTACCCCATATAGGTGGGCAAATAACTTGAGGAAGGGTGCCCCTGACCGGGGCAAGTGGACTTTGCCACACCACTGCCAAGGTCAGAGAATTTCAGATACATCTTCACTGCTGTTGATACAGCTACTGGTCTTCTGTTTGTATGGCCTTCAAAGGCCCCAGACAAGGTTAACACTATGAAGGCATTGAGTAGCCTTACGGCCATGTATGGCCGGCCTGTAGTCATAGAGATTGATAATGGAACCCATTTTACTGGACATGAGTTTCAGAAGTGGGCTTCCCAGTTGTCTATTCAGTGGAAGTTATATATGCCATATCATTCCCAGGAAGCAGGGATGATTGAGTGATACAATGGTCTTTTAAAAAAGGGGCTAAGGGTATCTGCCCAACCCCCCATCCCTGAAGGGGTGGACACGGCAGTTATGGCTGACAGTCAGAATTGTAAATGAGAGACCCTGCAAGGGCAGGCCCTCTCCAATGGAAGCTCTGTTGCATAGGGCTGTAGCACTTATTTATTTTTATTTTTATTTTATTTTATTTTTTAAATTTTATTTTGTCGATATACAGTGTGGTTGATTATTGTTGCCCCTTACCAAAACCTCCCTCCCTCCTCCCTTTCCTCCCTCCCACCCAACAATGTCCTTTCTGTTTGCTTGTCATCTCAAGGGTGGACACGGCAGTTATGGCTGACAGTCAGAATTGTAAATGAGAGCCCCTGCAAGGGCAGGCCCTCTCCAATGGAAGCTCTGTTGCATAGGGGGTGGACACGGCAGTTATGGCTGACAGTCAGAATTGTAAATGAGAGCCCCTGCAAGGGCAGGCCCTCTCCAATGGAAGCTCTGTTGCATAGGGGGTGGACACGGCAGTTATGGCTGACAGTCAGAATTGTAAATGAGAGCCCCTGCAAGGGCAGGCCCTCTCCAATGGAAGCTCTGTTGCATAGGGGGTGGACACGGCAGTTATGGCTGACAGTCAGAATTGTAAATGAGAGCCCCTGCAAGGGCAGGCCCTCTCCAATGGAAGCTCTGTTGCATAGGGGGTGGACACGGCAGTTATGGCTGACAGTCAGAATTGTAAATGAGAGCCCCTGCAAGGGCAGGCCCTCTCCAATGGAAGCTCTGTTGCATAGGTCCAGCTTTATTTTTTTTTTTGCTCAGCATTGCTTTGACTATGTGTGGTCTTTTGTTATTCCATATAAATGTCTGGATGGTTATTTCCACTTCTGAGAAAAATGTCTTTGGAATTTTGATGGGGATTGCATTGAATTTGTATATCACTTTGGGTAGTATGGACATTTTCACTATGTTGATTCTTCCAATCCAAGAGCATGGGATATCTTTCCATCTTCTTATATATCCTATCTAATTTCTCTCAGCAGTGGTTTGTAGTTCTCATTATAGGGATTTTTCACATCCTTGGTTAACTCAATTCCTAAGTATTTTATTTTTTTGGTGGCTATTGTAAATGGGCAGGCTTTCTTGATTTCTCGTTCTGCCTGTTCACTATTGGAGAAAAGAAATGCTACTGATTTTTGTGTGTTGATTGTGTATCCTGCTACTGTGGGGCTGCAGCACTTATACATCTGCAAGTCACTACTAGAGATGAGCTTTTGAAGCCAGGATATGGCAAGAATGGAAATATTCTCTTACCAGCCCTAACCTGTTTACGACAGGGACAGACAGTACAGTGGGAATGGCCTTGGAGAATAGAAGCCCCCCATATATGCTGGGTAGGCCTAATAGGGCCTTGGGGGAAAAGATTAGAAGACTTGCAAATTTCATCTTGCATGACAATTACTTGGCCTCCTCAAGTAGAGGTAATATAGCCTGGAACAGATAAGCGCTCTATTCCAAAGGGCACATTTGTATTGTCATTATGGCCAATTGTGAGTTCCCCTATACTGTTACATGTACAAACTACAGATCCAACAGTACTATCAGATAATGTATGGTATCATAAACCAGGTAAGATACCTGTTCCTGCAACCATCCTTTCCCAGGATAGCAAACTAGCATGTATCTTACCAGAGGGGTGAGAACTCCCCCTATTGATATCAATAACCCCTGTCTTTTCACCCATAGTGTTCTGGCTGCAGGCACCAGAGTCAACTGGATACAGACATACATTTGCGTGACCAGTGTGTTGGCTTATTGAATATACTTATTGAATATACACTGAACTTCACACCAATGATGACTACTAACTGGATATGTGCGGCTAATAGTTGAAAGAACAAAACTACAGGACAAGCCTTAAGGCATATCGGACAGACAGTAGGCTACATGAATGTAAGGGTCATTTATCCTTGCTAAGGGAACATCAAGGAAGATTCTGAATGCATAGATTGTACGGCGAGGGACCCTGAAGGTGTGGATTGTTGAGGAAAAAATAGGAAAATGGTCAGGGCCCCTCAGATGTTCAGAATCTTGCCGGGTATTTGCTGTAAATATCCTCAGGTGTTCCTTGTTACTACTTAATGTCATTGTGCATGGGCACCCAGGTGTCCAGGGTTGTGGACTTAAGTATAAAAGACTAACAGCTCTGATCCACAGTGTTTCTCAAAACTCTCAGAGGAGCCACTTGGACAGTTGCTCCTAGATCTGAATAAAACCCATGCATGTTTCTATACCCACGGCTCCCAGGATCTTTTCTTTTTTCCTATTACCTAGCTCACAGACCTGTGTGTGGAGGGTTTGTGACCCAGTCTGTGCAACAGACTCAAGGGGTCTATATGCCCTAGCTTTACACCAGTGATGAACTTTAAATCTTGTATCTGGTGCAGGAGTTTATTGAAGCTACCAGACTGTGATTTATATTAGGAGAGGATTTGGTCTTTAGTGCTTAAAAAAATTATTTATTATCCTTTAGTTCTAGCTCAACTACAAATTCCACAGGAATCTTTACATTTTTCCTGAGCCTGGGAAAGTCACACATTCCATGTATTTTTATAATGATCAGTTCTTACAATTCACACCCAGTATTAATTAGCATTTGTTTGCTCTGTCCACAATGAGTCTGTGACTGATTGACTTGAAATCTCAATGACTTGCAGAGTAACTGGAACATGGTAAGTGTGTAGTATGATAAATACAGGTCAGTTATGTTGTACTCATGTTTCTTACTTTAAGGATATAATATGTTAATGTGCACATTGTTATTCCCCAAATAGAAATCATAATTATCAAATTACAGAATATATATGACTCTGTAGTCATTCCAGAATAGTCCATTGACTACATTTCCCTTAGGCTTGTGCAATGTTTGGGAACAAATAAAATTAATTAAAAGGGCTAATGTTTAAACAGAAGTTTCTGCTAAATTTCCACCAGATGTTCACATAGGTGTCAATACCTTTTGCATCTGAAAATTCATGAACAGAGAAAAGCTGTTTTCATTCTTCAGATATACAAAGATTCCACCTGGAAATGTGGCCCAGTTGTGAATCTCTAAAATAGATGTGAGGCTTTATAAGAGAAATGAGGACTTCATCCATTGTTAAATTAAATAAGCAGGAGGCCCTTGGCCTGAGGCTGTCTCCATACTTTGAGTTCTTACATAAGGAAATGAGACCTACCTTACTATGTAAAGAAATGGAAACCTAATTTAAGTGTCTAATTTTTGTAATAGATAATTGGGTCTCAGCCATTCACAAGCAGCCAATCTTCGGCCAATGACAGGCAACCAACCAATCAGACCATGTTCAAATAAGGCAAATTCCTAGCAATAACCAATCCAGCTATTTCTATACTTTACTTCTGTGTTCTATTTATAAATTACTCATTGCCCACTGAGCAAAGCTCTCTGAACCTCTTGTTCTGAGTACTGATTGATTTATGAATTGTTCTTTGGTCCAATAAACTCTGTTAAGTGTAATTTGTTGAAAGTTTTTGTTTTAATACCATGAAAATGAAGAACTGTGGAAAAAAATCTAACCATATCATTGTCTCCACTTTATCACTCTCAAACTTGCTCTCAGCTCTCCTATGATGCTTAACTCCATCTGTCCTCTGACATGCTCCAGGCTTCCGCTCTCACCCTGGACCCTCATGAGGTTCTCACCACGACTCCAGTTACCTACCTCTTTGTCGCTCCATTATGTCCAAATTACCCAGACATGCTGGGAAACTCCCCCAGTACCTTATGGGATCCAGATACTGGGTTAATCAGAGTTGGTAGAATTGTCTGATCTGACCCATACTTAAAGACACTAAAGTCAGATAAATTAATAGCCTCACCTCTGTGTCCTACCTTGAGAAGCTCGAAGTCATCTAAGTCATTTAGCTTCAATCCTCTTGACTTTCGTACTTTTTTTTTTTTTTTTGTCTTTTTGTTTTTTTCCGTGTCCAGCAACGGATCGCAACCCTCAGTGTTGCCCCCGTACTGGACCGGGGACCGGCAACGGGATTGCAACCCTCGGCATTGCTCCTGCGCCTCGCTCAGCCAGTGAGCGGGAACCGGTCTGTATGTGGGATCCGAACCCTCGGGCGGGAGCGCCGCCGCGCTTCCCAAGCGGCGTACTATCCAGTGCGCCACCGGGCCGGCCCTTGACTTTCATACTTTTGCACTTCTCAACTACCCTTTTGTTTTAGTCAGTCTTCTCGCCCTTTCCTCTCATCTCAGAAAAAAGGAATGTGCTGCTTCACTTTCTACGTCAATAGGTGAAGGTTCATTCCCCTCTTATGTCATTTCTTTTGCCATTCTTTTTCTCCCAGGCCTCTTTTAACTCAGTTTTCTTTCCCCCTCTTCTTTTTTGGCTGGCATATTTATATTTTTGCTACTGTAATTAAAAATCAAATCCAGTGGTTCCTATAAATACATGAAAAATGTTCAACCTCCCCCTTAATTTTATAAGTGCAAGTTAAAATGATACAATTTTATGCATATCCAATCATCAAAAATGTAAAAGTTTGGCAACACATGCATTTGGCAACACATGCATTTGGCAATAATTTGGGTTAATAGGCAGTCTCTTAGTGAGAATGGAAATCAGTACAATCTCTGTGAACAGAAATTTGGCAATATCTATACAAATTTAAAATGTGATTCCAAGTCTAGGAATTTTTCCCACAAAACTACTTATACAATTTGAAGAGTTTATTGTCATATTTTTTAATAACAAGAAAAAAGGCAACAAAGAGTAAGTGTCCAGTAATAAGGCATTAACTAAATATATTATTGTACATGCATGTGAGACCACTATGAAGCTGCTCAGAAACACTGTTGATGAGAAACACTCTCGAAAACATTTCTTTGTTTTTTTAAAATCAAGACACAGAAACATGTACACACACACAGACACACATTCACATCACTTATATATGTATAGATGTCTAAAAAATACATAAAAATTATCACCAGAAATTACTTTTTAGAAGTAAGACTAAGGTTGTTAAAAGATTTTATTTTTCATAGCCTACCTGTTAGTATTATGGTTTAAGCTTTGTGCGGTATTTCTTTTATAGTACAAAAATAAGTTTATTTATATAGCTGATAGGGTGGAGTTTGAACTGAAAGTAAACATCTCATCATTTAAATTCAGGATGTCATTTTACTCTTGAGATTGTTTACTATTCTGTTCATTGTGTAAAATAAAAAGAACATCAAAACTAGGAGGATGCCCTCTTTTTCCCTCGTGTACCTAGATCCCATTACCAAAAAGCAATATTTCTTAATATTTTGGTACCTTTTCTTCACCGTGTTTGTCTATCTGTCATTGCTCTTGCCTGGGCTTTCTCCAGCGGCCTAAGGAGGTGATGTGTGGTGGGTAAGGGCTCTGGATTGTCACTGTGGCCCCACTCCTTCCTGTCTGTGTGACTTCGGGCAAGTTTCTTAACCTCAAGCTGCCTTATAGGGGACCTATTAAAGTTATTGTGAAAAAGAAAAAAAAAACTATGTAAATTGTAATAATATCTAAGACATGGCAGGACATCAGTGAAGGCTGCTATCATCCCCATGTTCAGACCACCCTTTTCTATTGTTCCTCCCGTCATCCTACAAGTCTCCAAACTCTCTGTGTTAGTCTGTTTCTGTTGCTTTTAACCAAATACCTGGAACTGAGTAATTTGTAAGAAAACAAAATTTATTGCTTATGCTTACAGAGGCTGGGAAGTTAAAAGTCCAGTGGACACATCTGGTGAGGGTCTTCTTTGTGGTGGCTTCACAGCAATGCAGGGGTCTCACATGGCAGAAAATGGTGGAGCAGAGAGAGAGAGAGAGACCTCCCTTGTTCTCCTTTTAAAGCCCTCAGAACTACGCCCTTGACCAGCATCATTAACCCATTCACTACTGCATGGTCCTACAATCTGATCACCTCTTCAAGGCCGCACCTTTCAATTACCATAATAGGATTTCCCACTGTCAGTTACAGGGGGAATTAAGCTTCAAATATACGAACTTTTGGGGAGACAGTTTGATCAATCCACAGCACTCTCCATCATTAAAATGCCTTTCCCTTTGATTCTGCCACAACCTTCCTCCACTAGCCTTTTCCTGGGCTACCACATTTCTCCAGTGATATGTTGCCTTCTACATTGCTTTGTCTTTAACAACCATGCTGCATTTTATCCTTTGCCATCTAGCTTTTGCCTGCATTATTCTACTAACACTGCCCATAACACTCTCAAAAGGCTTATAGGTGTCACAAAAAAAAAAAAGAAAAAAAAATCCTCAGTGCCATGAAACCTTTTTACAGCTTTTCCAGCATTCCTGTTGATCTTTTTTGAAGTTTTCTTGTCTCTTGGTTTTCTTGACAATTTTTTTTTTTGCACCTTCCAAATAATCTTTCACTGGCTGTCTTCTGCTTTCCTCTAAATATGGCATTCCAGGCACTTTTTGGCCTTTTTGTTTCTTCTTTTATATTTTATTAATTGTCAAGGGAAGGCTTTGAGGATCATTCCCAAAGTTTTATATTCAACCACGCAATTTCCACAGTTTATTTGCTACATTTCCAGCTGACTATGTTTACATCTTTCAGTGGAGATGTCAAACTTCGATCAATCATCAATCTTCTTCCCAGGCCTGCACCTCTATCCGGGATCTCTATTTTTGTAAAGAAAAACCATATTCTCTGTCATTTAGGATTAAACTCAAACTCGTTGATTCTACTCTTTCTCTTGTCTCCACATCCAACAGGTTGATAACACCATCAATTTTACTCTTTAAATTTGCTCCAAGCTGTTGTCCGTTCTTCTATGGCCATGATTGATATATCTAGGTTGAGGTCTCCATGACTCTTTCCCCCCAGACTACTTTAAAAGCCTTTGAACTGATTTCTAGGCTTTTAATTTCTTTCTCTCTTTAAACTTTCCTAACACTACTTTTGAATAAATTTCTCATACCCTAGTTTGGGTCAATATTATTCAACTATTCAGAAAACTTTGATGCTTCTCCACCTCTTATCATCTACCTCCATTGAGGCAGTTTTGGTTTAGTTAGTAATTGTCTTTGAAAACATTCTCCCTGGGTTTGGATTCTGGCTTCACCACTTTTTAGCTGAGTGAACTTGGGCAAATTACTTAATCTTTCTGTGCTCCAGTTTTCACATTGTTAAAATGGAGATAATAATAGTACCCATCTCATAGTGTTGTTGGGATGTAACAAGATCATATCTACTTAGTACAACATAAGTATTCAATCAATATTGATTGTTATTATTATAAGTTAATATTTCATATACTTGGCCTGACATGATACTGTAATTCTTTAACATGCCCCTAAAGACATTGCTTTTCAGTGCCTACCAGAAAGTTTGATATTTTATAAGCATTTAGTAAATTTCTATGTGCTTTTCAACTTTGTGCTTTTTGTTTATGCTGTTGCTTTTTCCTAGAATCCCCTTCTCTTTTCCCTCTGCATATCCAGAAATTCTTCTTTGACATCTCAGCCTGAAGTCCCCTCCTCCATAAAGTGTTTCCTCATCCTATACCCAGAAATAACTAATGTTCTGTCTTTCATCTCACAGGGCACGCTAACTTAATTTTCAATCTTGTATATTGTTTTCTTTTGCCAAATAGGTTGTAAATTTTGTGTGGACAGAGGCAACATCCAATTCCTTTTGAATCCTCTAGAGTGTCTGGCAGAATGCTTTGCATGTGGTAGGTGTTCCATAAATGTTTGTTGTATAAGTGAATGAATTAATAAGTCCATAAATGAGGGACATCTTAAAATACAAAAGATATTAGAAAGTAACCAAAGTAAATTTAAGAAAAATAAAAGAAGTTAATAAGATCATGAACTTAATATTTGAAGTAGTAATACCTGCAGAATATGTAAATTAAATGGATTCTAAAATGAGTTGTTAATCTCTTCTAAGATAGGGTGAATGAATCTAAACTTTAAATATGAATTTGGGACAAAATACTTTTCTATAATCAATAAATGATTGAACTTGGCCAGTTGAAACATGGAAAACCTCTGGAATGGAATATTTTGCAAAGCTTAAAAATACACTTTCTCAGTTAAAGTACCCTTTGAGATAAACCTATTATATTTGAAATAATTTACTCTTAAGTTACTTCATGAGCATTCACTACAGTTATTTCTGGTCCATGAAAGGATCAATTATTTGCAAAGTAAAACTAGAATATTAAAAATAGCCCATGGCTTTAAAACATTTATGTTTTAACGGAACTATAAGGAACCAAAAGAAACTATAATTAAAATGTTCATTTACTAGCAAAGGAAGAGTTATAATAATAAGATTGTTAGATTTCATACAACAAAATTTTTTAAAGTAACATATTAATGTATTCACAAAACAAACTGGAAAACAATGCTACATATATGAGAGTCAAACCATTATTATTTTTAATGTAAAATAGTAATGACAAATTAATTTTTAAAAGATGTGCACCTCACTTATAATGGCATGGACATAGATATAAAAAGAAAGACTAATATCCAAAGAATATTTATTTTGATAGCCATAAACATTTGCTTTCTATTAAAAATTATATATAAGCATCCCCTCTAAAATTAGATAGATTAATAACCCAGTGTTGTTGAGAGTGCAATAAAAATGATTATTGTATGTGCCACTGGAGGTTATACAAATTGGTAGAATACTTGAAGTTATTCAATAACATGTACTTAAAAAGTGTACCTTTTGACACAGTAAATATCAGTGGTTTCCAGGAGTTAGGAGGCAGAGAAGAAGTAAGAGGTGGAACACAGAATTTTTAGGGCAGTGACTCTATAACAGTGGATACATGTCATTACACATTTGTCCAGGCCTAAGAATCAATTCTAATATAAAATATGGCTCTGGGTGTGTCTAATGTGTCAGTGTAGGTTCATCAATTGTAAAAAATGTACCTACCACTTTGGTGGGGGATGTTGAAAACAGGAGAGGCTATGCACGTGCAGGAGTAGGGGGTATAGGGAAAATCACTGTAAATTTTGCTCAGTCTTGCTGTAAGCTTAAAACTGCTCTAAGAGAAAAGTCTATTTTTTAAAACGTGTACTTTTTTATTCATTTATTCAACAAACACTTATTGATTATGAGTCAATGTTTATAGGTGCTAGGAATACAGAATAAGGTCCACAAAATGCCCAATAGATATGATATCAAGGAGTAAAAAAGGCTTGAAGAAAAGTAAACCAGAATAAGGGAATAGCTAGTACCATGAGATGCTTTCTGACTTACAGTTGTTGGGAAGTACCCCATGGGGCACATACCATTTGAGTGTAGACTCAAATGAAGGGAAGGAGTGAGCCATGGGGTTGTCTAGAAGGAGAGCACTGCAGACAGAAGGAGCAGCAAGAGCAAAGACCCTGAGTACGTCTGGTGCAGTGCACAGAGGAGGAGATGAGGTCAGGCAGGGGGCAGTGCCCAGATCTGGCAGGACCTTATCCTAGGCTGTGGTAGGGGCATGCAATTTTTTCTTTGAGTAAAATGAGAAGCCATTGGGGTGTTTATGAACGAGAGTCACATAATGTGATTTCTTTTTTAAAGGCTGCTGTCTGGAGGCTAGACTATAGAGGGATCAAGGCAAGGGTGAATGCAGGATTAGGGAGACCCAATAATATTTTAGGAGTCAGAATTTCTTGGAATCTGGATTAAAACACACTGTCAATTTTCTGGTTTATTTAATGGAGGTTTTTAAAAATAAGATTTTCTCTGTTCTTATATATATATATTAATTAAAAACAGGCATATCCATTATCCTTTTTGCTTCTTCCCACCACATCTGGAATTGTGCTTTAGAGCACTCAGAGTATTTTATAAATGTTTTGTAGGAATAAAGTTGCTAGGAAAGTCTTCAGCTTCGTTTCTGTAATAATTGATAACATTTCTTACCAGAACTTTGTAGACGAGGTAGACAAGGCCCAAAGAGGTTAAGAGTCTTCTCAAAAGTCTCAGAGCTAGTAGGTGGACAAATTCAGACAACAACTAAGCTCATCTCTCTCCACTAGCACGTGGAAATATTTCCTCATCATGACACCGTGTGCTGAGGAAGATGGAGTATTTTGTGTTTTTCTCGATTAGAAAGAGGTAGTAGAAGTCGAGCGTCTTTTTTTTATTATTGTTGACCATTAGCACCTGTGCCCATGGTCAGATCAATATGATGTGATGCGATGATGTGATGATCAGATCAATACTATCAGCATGCCCAGCACCACAATTTGCAGTTATTCCCTGTGTCCCCCACCCAATCTCTCCCCACCTCTACCCCCATCCCCACTGACCCTAGGTCTGTTCTCTCCCTCTGCAAGTCCAACACACCACTGTGGTCTTCCTTTCCTTCTTTCTTTCTCTCTTTGCTCCCACTTATCATGAGGACATGTGGTATTTTTCTCTCTGAGCCTGGCTTATTTCACTTAACATAATTTCCTCCAAGCTTATCCATGTTGCTGTGAATGGCAGAATTTCATTCTTTTCTATGGCTGAGTAGTATTCCATTGTGTATATATACCACATTGTCCTTATCCAGTCATCCATCGATGGACATTTAGGGTGGTTCCATATCTTGGCTATTGTAAGTAAACAGAGCTGTGATGAACATGCGAGTGCATGTATGTCTTTGACATGATGATTTCCATTTCTTTGAATATATACCACGAAGTGGGACTACAGTATTATATGGTAGATCTATCTATAGTTTGAGAAACTCCCACACTGTTTTCCATAATGGCTGTACTAATTTACAGTCCCACGTACAGTGTAGGAGGGTTCCCCTTTCTCCACATCCTCACCAGCATTTGTTATTCTCAGTCTTTTTGATTATAGCCAGTCTAACTGAGGTAAGATGATATCTCAGTGTGGTTTTAATTTGCATTTCCCTGATGATTAGTGATATTGAATATTTTTTCAAGTACCTGTTGGCCATTTGTATATCTTCCTTTGAAAAGAGGTTGGGCGTTTGATGCGGAAGGATAAACAACCTGCCACTAACCGGGCTGCTGGTTGTTGTTACCTAACGCACCTATCTACCTCATCATGACCACAGAAGCCTATCCTGAAAGAGGAATTAGCCAAATTCCTTAGGCAAAACCAGATTTCTCACATCCAGGAAAAAGAGCATCCAAAGTGTTTTTTGGATATCAAATCATTTTGCAAAATAATGTTTTGATGACTTAAGTGTGAACAAATCAGAAACACATGTTTTCAGTTTCCTGGGGAATAATGATTGCTTTAAAATTAACCTAAAGATGCCAGGTGGAGTTTAGATTTTATTAACTCTCAAACATTTGGCAAGTAGTTCAAGATGTAGGTCCCAATGTGCATCTGGATTCATCTAGTCCTGATATAAATTAGATATCACAAACATGTGTTGAGTCGTGTGGCTTTGATCTCCTTTCAGAGGGGATTGATTCTCAGAACCTAACTTGCTCTCACAAATGGAAGTTCAGTGTGTGCCTGGATTTTCCTTCTCTTCACTAACATTTTCCATTAACTCATGGGAATATGGATAAACATTTGGAAAGTCAGTTTGAGAGTATGGCATGACCAAAGAACTTTCATATTTTAAAATTAATAAGTAAGATTTTTAATGACAATCACACATCTGTTCAGGGGACCTCTTAAATTGAAAGCTAACTTTGAGAAAATGTTCTCAACTGAGATATTATGTATTAGATTTTTGTAAACATTCCAACAGAGTTAATGATTCATGATCATAGGAAATGATGAAGTACATTTAAAAAAACCAAGAATACTTCTAATCTTATCTAATCTTATTCACCGTGATTAAAAAGAAAAGAACAAAACCTCAACCTCTTAAATAAAACACCACTTTGGATTTTAGTTCACATTAAAATATTGGTTTAAATGGCATCAAACCAGCATGATTCTGACTAAAGTTATTCAGTATAAATTGATAACAGTTTATAGGCATTGAGTGAGCTTTATTTAATATACTATAATTTATTATCTTATTTTTCCAACAATTTACATTTATTCATAAATAAACATTTATCTCTCCCTCTATAGGACGTGTGTGTGTGTGTGTGTGTGTGTGTGTGTGTGTGTGTGTGTATTTCTTCCCCCCCATATGCTGTCATCACCATGACTCTTCTAACTTGGTGGGGGAGGCGGGGGCTACAGAAGGCAGTGTCGTCTCACAGCTGGAAGGGCCAGGCTTTTTCCACATGACTGAGTAGCATATCTTCTTCCATAGCTTTAGGGAATCATGAAAAATACTTTCCTCTCCAGATCCTATACATTCAGCCATTTCCCTCTTATACCCCAGCTGAACCTAAAGGTCGTTTAGATAAATGGCACTTTCATTTTTGTCCGGGGAAATTTCTAAGCTGTTTAGCCTATTTGTATACATATCTGTCTTGGTACCAAATGATCACTTGAATGTTTAGTTTGTTTTTTATTATTTCTATAGGTTTTCCTTTAAAATAAGATTAAACATAGTAAAAACATAAAACAAAGATAAAAACGTAAGAAATTCAGAGACTGGTGGAAGACTTTAAAACTGAATTGCTTAATGGTCCTGAGGTATTTTAAGAATTCTTTTTGCTTTTATTTATTTATTTTTTAATTTAATTTTATTTTGTCAATATACAATGCGGTTGATTATTGTGGCCCATTACTGAAATCTCCTTCCCTTTTCCCTCTCCCACCTCCCTCCCAACAACCTCATATCTGTTCGCTTGTCATATCAACTTGAAGGAATTATAATTGTTGTGTCTTCTTCCCTACCGCCTCTACCCTGGTTTATTTGTGTATTTATTTATTTTTAGCTCCCATAAATAAGTGAGAACATGTGATATTTCTCTTTCTGTGCCTAACTTGTTTCACTATATATGATTCTCTCTAGGTCCATCTATGTCATTGCAAATGGCAGTATTTCATTCTTTTTTATAGCTGAGTAGTATTCCATTGTGTAGATATACCACATTTTCCGTATCCACTCATCTGATGATGGACATTTGGGTTGGTTCCAGCTCTTAGCTATTGTAAGTAGTGCTGCAATGAACATTGGGGAAAAGGTATACCTTCGACTTGATGATTTCCATTCCTCTGGGTATATTCCCAGCAGTGGGATAGCTGGGTCATATGGTAGATCTATCTGCAATTGTTTGAGGAACCTCCATACCATTTTCCATGGAGGCTGTACCATTTTGCAGTCCCACCAACAATGTATGAGAGTTCCTTTTTCTCCGCAACCTTGCCAGCATTTATCATTCACAATCTTTTGGATATTAGCTATGCTAACTGGGGTGAGATGGTATCTCAGTGTGGTTTTGATTTGCATTTCCCAAATACTGAGTGATGTTGAGCATTTTTTCATATGTCTGTTGGCCATTCGTATATCTTCTTTTGAGAAATGCCTATTTAGCTCTTTTGTCCATTTTTTAATTGGGTTGCTTGTTTTTTCTTGTAAAGTTGTTTGAGTTCTTTGTATATTGTGGATATTAATCCTTTGTCAGATGTACATTTTGCAAATACTTTCTCCCATCCTGTTGGTTGTCTTTTAACTCTGTTAATTGTTTCTTTTGCTGTGCAGAAGCTTTTCAGTTTGATATAATCCCATTTGTTT
>NW_007727845.1:216161-217257 GCF_000696425.1 Galeopterus variegatus | reverse complement strand
TTAGTATATGGTGAGAAGTATGGGTCTAGTTTCATTCTCCTGCATATTGATATCCAGTTGTACTAGCACCATTTGCTGAAGAGGCAGTCTCTTCTCCAGTGTATAGTCTTGGTGCCTTTGTCAAAGATCAGATGGCTGTAGGTGTGTGGGTTGATTTCTGGATTCTCTATTCTATTCCATTGATCAGTGTGTTGGAATTTTGATGGGGATTGCATTGAATTTGTATATCACTTTGGGTAGTATGGACATTTTCACAATGTTGATTCTTCCAATCCAAGAGCATGGGATATCTTTCCATCTTCTTGTATATCCTATCTAATTTCTCACAGCAGTGGTTTGTAGTTCTCATTATAGAGATTTTTCACATTCTTGGTTAGCTCAGTTCCTAAGTGTTTTATTTTTTTGTGGCTATTGTAAATGGGCAAGCTTTCTTGATTTCTCTTTCTGCATGTTCACTATTGGAGAATAGAAATGCTAATCATTTTTGTGTGTTGATTTTGTATTCTGCAACTTTGGTGAAATCATTTATCAACTCCAAGAGTTTTTTTGTAGAGGCTTTAGGCTGTTCGATATATAGGATCATGTCATCTGCAGACAGGGACAGTTTGATTTCATCTTTTCCAATCTGGATGCCCTTTATTTCCTTCTCTTCTCTGATTGCTCTGGCTAGTATTTCCAGCACTATGTTGAATAAGAGTGGTGAGAGTGGGCACCCTTGTCTAGTTTCTGTTCTTAAAGGAAGCGCTTTCAGCTTTTCCCCATCCAGAATGATATTGGCAGTGGGTTTATCATATATGGCTTTAATTATGCTGAGATACTTTCGATCTGTACCAAACTTGTAGAGAGTCTTTATTATGAATCAGTGTTGAATTTTATCAAGTGCTTTTCCAGCATCTATAGAGATGATCATATGGTCCTTGTGTTTGATTTTATTAATATGATGTATCATATTTATTGATTTGCATATGTTGAACCAACCTTGCATCCCTGGGATGAATCCCACTTGATCAAGTTGTGTAATTTTGAACATGTGTTGCTGTATTCTGTTAGCTAGTATTTTATTGAGGATTTTTGCATCTATATTCATCAAGGATAT
>NW_007727845.1:214091-215612 GCF_000696425.1 Galeopterus variegatus | reverse complement strand
TTCTGCATCTTCTTGGCTCAGTTTTGGGAGCTTGTGTGTGTCTAGAAATTTATCCATTTCCTCCAGATTTTCAAATTTGTTGGCATATAGTTTTTTATGGTAGTCTTGTATGATTCTTTGTATTTCAGATGTATCCGTTGTAATATCACCTTTTTCGTTTCTAATTTTTGTTATTTAGATCTTCTTTCTTCTTTTTTTAGTTAGCCATGCTAATGGTTTGTCAATTTTATTTATCTTTTCAAAAAACCAACTTTTTGATTCATTGATCTTTTGTATTGTTTTTTGGGTTTCAATTTCATTAAGTTCTGCTCTGATCTTAATGATTTCTTTCCATCTGCTAACTTTGGGTTTGGATTGTTCTTGTTTTTCTAGTTCTTTAAGGTGAAGTATTAGGTTGTTCACTTGCCATCTTTCCATTCTTCTGTAGTAAGCATTTAATGTGATAAATTTCCCTCTTAGTACTGCTTTTGCAGTATCCCACAGGTTTTGGTATGATGTATCATTGTTTTCATTAGTTTCAATAAATTTTTTGATTTCCTATTTGATTTCTTCTTATATCCATATGTCATTAAGTAGAATGCTGTTTAATTTCCATGTGTTCATATAGTTTCTAGAATTTCGTTTGTTATTGATTTCTAATTTTAATCCATTGTGGTCTGAAAAAATACACGGGATAATTCCAATTATTTTTAATTTGTTGAGACTTGATTTTTGACCTAACATCTGATCTATCCTGGAGAATGATCCATGTGCTGATGAGAAGAATGAATATTCTCAGGTTGTTGGATGAAATGTTCTGTAGATATCTGCCAAGTCCAATTGGTCTAGTATGTTTTTTACATCTTGTGTTTCTCTGCTGATTCTTTGCCTAGATAATCTGTCCAATATTGACAGTGGGGTGTTCCGGTCCCCTGCTATTATGGTATTAGCGTCTGTTTCCTTCTTTAGGTCTAATAGAGTTTGCTTTATAAATCTGGCTGCTCCGACATTGGGTGCATATTTATTTATGATTGTTATGTCTTCCTGATGGATGAATCCTTTTACATTATGTAGTGGCTCTCATTATCTCTTTTTATGGTTTTTAAAGTCTATTTTATCAGATATATAATAACTACTCCAGCTAATTTTTCATTTCTGTTTGTATGGTAAATCTTTTTCCATCTTTTCACTCTTAGTCTATCTGTGTCTTTATAAGTGAGGTGGGTCTCTTGAAGGCAGCATACAGTTGGGTCCTCCTTTTTAATCCATTCAGCCAGTCTGTGTCTTTTGAGTGGGGAATTTAATCCCTTTACATTAAGAGTTGTTATTGAAAAGTGTTGATTTACTCCTAGCATTTTATTTATTTTTGTTTGGATGTCTTACGTGTCTTTTGTTCCTTTCTTTCTGATTTACTGTTTGTCTTCTATATTTATTGGTTTCTTAGTTTGTAGATAAACTTTTTTTTTCTCTTCATTGTTGGCATTTTTATTTTACTAGTGGGTTTTGATTTTTCTCGAGTTTTTATGGCAGTGGTAATTATTT
>NW_007727845.1:172027-214054 GCF_000696425.1 Galeopterus variegatus | reverse complement strand
CCCTTGAGAATTTCCTGTAAGGGTGGTTGTGTGATAGTGAACTCCTGCAGTTTTTGTTTGTCTGAGAAATATACTATTTGCCCTTCATTTTGTAAGGATAGCCTTACGGGGTAGAGTATTCTTGGCTGGCAATCTCTGCCTTTTAGTATTTTGAATATATCATCCCATTCCTTTCTGGCTTTTAGGGTTTGTGATGAAAAGTCTGATGTTAGTCTGATTGGGGCTCCCTTAAAGGTGATTTGATGCTTCTCTTTTGCAGCTTTTAAGATTCTCTCTTTGTCTTTGAATTTTGCCAGTTTGACTACAATATGTCTTGGAGAAAATCTTTTTGGATGAATACATTTGGGGTTCTCTCTCTTGCAGCTTTTAAGATTCTCTCTTTGTCTTTTAGTTTTGCCAATTTCACTATAACATGTCTTGGAGAAGACCTTTTTGAGTTGAATAAATTTGCGGATCTTTGAGCTTCCTGAATCTGAAGATCTGTGACTTTTCCTATACCTGGGAAGTCTTCCGCCACTATTTTGTTGAATAGGTTTTCAAAGCAATCTCCTTTTTCCTTCCCTTCTGGAATACTCATCACTCAGATATATGAGTGCTTAAGGCTGTCTGATATCTCTCAGATTTTCTTCAATGCCTTTAATTCTTTTTTTTTTTTTTGTCTGCCTGTGTTATTTCAAACAGCGCATCTTCAAGGTCAGAAGTTCTCTCTTCTGCTTCTGCAAGCCTGCTGGTTAAACTCTCTGTTGTGTTTTTATTTCATTGAATGAATTCTTCAGCTCAGCAAGCTCTGCTACATTCTTTTTCAGGGCATTGATTTCCTTGTACATTTCTTCTTTCAGGGCCTGTATACTTTTCCTCATTTCATCATGTTGTCTAGCTGAGTTTTCTTGTATCTCATTTAGTTTCCTTAGAATTATCACTCAAAATTCCTTGTCAGACATTTCAAGGGCTTCTTATTCTATAGGACCTAGAGCTTGAGAGTTATTACCCTTTGGTGGCGTACTTTCTTGATTTTTCATATTTCTGTTATCTTTCCTTTGATGTTTAGTCATTGTGGCAAGGGATTTCATGGTCCACTGGTTTGACACTTTTGTCTGGCTAGCATCCTGCCAGGGCTGCCAATCTGGCATGGCTGTCTCAGTGTCTGCTCGGTCACCTCCTGGTGCCTCAGGTGTGTGGTTGTCTCAGGTCTCAGGGCCTTTTCGAGGATGTGCCTGTCTGGTCAGCCAGACTGGGGATGGGGTCCAGTGATGGTGAGGCCTACCTGCTCAGTTGTGCACTGGCACTGCGGGGCATGTGGGCTCCTGGGACTCAGGGACTTCTCCAGGGGGGGCCCTCTCTGGTCAACACACACTTGGCTGGGCTGGGGATTGGGTCTGTTGGCGGCGAAGCCTACCTGCTTGCTTGCGCACTGGTGCTATGGGGTGTGTGGTCTCTGCAGAACTCCTTAAGAATTCTTAACATGATAAAGTAAAAATGTTTTGTGAACTGATCTGAAAGAAGTTGGTGTGACTTCATCTGTTTGATATTTTTTCTTTTTAATATGTTTTCCTTAGTGGATGCCTAAAGAATGATTAGGAAGAGAAAGATATGACATAAGCCTGTGAATTATCCTCATTTCTATTGCAATTTTGTTATAAAAGTGTTAATTACTAATCTATTCTGCACTATGTATGGTACCAAAATATGAGACATACCCATTGTAAACCATTTACTAGTTACCTTAAGCTTATTATTTAACTTCTCTGTACCTGGGTTTCTTCATTTATAAGATAGAAATAATAATATAACTATCTGATAAGGTGAGTTCATACATAAAAATCACCTAGAACTATCCCTTGCACATGGTAGGAGCTCAATGCTTTATTATTATTATTATTATTATTTAGCAATATACATTTGAGACATGGGTGCATATAATAATCAGGCAGTATTTGACTGCAGTGAAGTGGTATATTGTGTATATCAAACTAGGCTTTATGTTGGTAGAAATCTAGGGGTAGAAGCTCACTGAAGAGGCCTAATAGGTTGATGGCAAAACAAAGATATTAGATACAAATGTTTTTTAGGTGTTTTGAAAAGAGAATTGAAAACCGGATTATGGACAGGCAAGAATAAATACTGGGAGACCAGTTAGGAGGCTCTTGCAGTAACACGGTTGAGAGTTGATATTTCAACCTGGGTAGTGGTAGTGGAGTTAGAGAAAAATGGACATATCGAAGATATATATTGGAGGTAAAACTTTCAGCACTTGTTGATAGATTGCCTCTGCTCTGTGAGGGTGAGGAAATTTGCAGAATCATGCATGAATCTTCCCCCATACCACCTTTAAAATTTTCTTTGGCTTTAGCACCAGAATACATACTTGGTGATACATTTACCAACATGAGGAAGACTGGGAGAAAAATGGGTTTGGGATCTGTGAAGTTAAGGTCCCTATGAGGTGTTACCTGGACCAGAGACATACAACTGGATGTCTTGAGTTTATAAAGGGCATGTAGAGCCATAGCAGTGAAGACAATCATAAAGAGATAGGGTTATGACAGAGAGGAGAAAAGAACCCAGGGCCTCCAGCTTTGCATGGTTAGGAGAAAGAGGAAAAGTGCTGGCAGGGAGGGCTGAGAATGAGTGACTTGGCGGGAGGCGGGGAGGGGACAAAGGTAAGGTGAATTAAGAGGAAAACAAACAAATAAAATAATAGCCATCCTCTGAAGGGCACATTAAGTCAGGTCTCTGTCTACTGCATTATTAAATATTGACTAGCTAAAGGCCTCTTTACCACAGTCACACCCAGAAGCTTCACTAACATGAACTGGGAAAGGGGAGGAAGAGGCTGTTTTATGCAGTAGCTCTCAGCTAAATTCAGCCCCTAAATGGTAAAGTTAAGGGAAATAAGAGCCAGAGGTCTTCAGATTTATGTTGCCTTTGTTTAGATGCTTTGGATGGAAGACAAGTCTTTGCTACCAGTAGGTCTTATTCCCCTTCTATAAAGTGAGCTAGAACTGTCTTTGCTAACAATGCAGCCTGGAACTTTCCAAGTTTACACTGGCCTCCTATCAGCTGCTGGCTTATTAAAGGCAGGGCCAATCAACAAACTTCCAAAAATTATCTGGTGGCATACCAGCCCTTCTTTGATATTTTGTCTATATTGTGACATAAAAATCAACTACATTGCAAATATAAATATCCCTTCATATGATCACTGAGCCTTAAAGCCAGAGCACTTGTCTTAGTCATTTCTGTACCCCCAGAGTACAGCCAGCACCTGGGAGACAGTAGGAACTTAAAGCAGCATTTCTTGAATGATGGAATAAATACATAATGCAAAGTGCTAAGGAAGTAGAAATAAAGATGATAAAAAAAACCCCTTAGCTTCCGTTATGAAAAATTCTTACATCATCATTTACCTCTGTTGTATACAAAATGTTGATATATTTAGTGTTCTATTACAATTCCAAAGCCTCTTCTCAGGCATCATATTCTCACAGAGCTATGAATTTTCCATCACACATTTTTTTTTTCTCTCAAGTAAGCTATTTTGCTAATGCAACAAAGCCAGTGACAAGATCCAAGCCAAAATCCTATAATACCAAGGGCTATGGTGAGGCTGAGCTGGGACCTGGTAAATACTGTATCTTATTTTATTAAAAAAAATCCAAATTGATATTTAATAGTCTGATAGTTGTGCCAGGAGCACACAGACTGCAGAAGAAACACTTGTAGATTGCAAAGGGATATTTAAAGAAAAATGCAAACCTGATAAGCATTTCCATGTTTTGTATATTTGCTTCTCAAGAAAAGATGTTGAATAGGCCATTTGCTATGTTAGCTGAATGCAGCTGTTTAGATATTTGTTTGGTCTGCTATTGAATTTTTCATTAAAAATATGTGGTTAACAGCAAGCCAGCCTGATTTGCATGTGTGTGTTTCTGATTTGTTCACCGCTATGCCTCCCGTCTCCTACATCTTAATCACACCCAGGCGCCCGCCCCCTTGCATTACCAGAATGGAAGTGATGGACATCCTTTGACTCTCTTCATGACCCCCTGATAATCCTGTTTCACACACAGGCTCCCTGCTGTAGGAAACACAAAAGCTGCCACTGTAGTTCTTTACTTCCAGTCGATATTCTGACAGACTTGATCTAGCAAATTAGTATGCTGTGGTAGGGGCACGACAAAAGACCCTTTTGACACACTCTGAATCAATACCGAGGCCGACAGAGAGCCATTTCACCATAGTTCTGTTATTTTTCCCCTTTTGATGACCCTTTGCTTTTTTTTCTTCAGCTTATATGACCTTGTCAGATTTAAAAACATAATGTTAGAAAAGTCATCCTTGCACACATGTGCATGGGTGTGCACACACAAACACACACACACAAAGACCATATATGGCAAATCAAAATTTCCAATAAAAATGTAAAAGACAAATGCAGCTGGTGAGGAAATTCAAGTACCTTTTAAAGAAATAATCCTTCTTTTTACCAGAAATTAAGAAAAAGGAAAAAATAGGAAAATAATCAGACATCTCAAATATCTGCATATATTAGTGAATATAGCCTAGTAAAGCCAGGCCTGTTTTCATTTCGTCTTATACTTAGATAGTGCTAGTTTTCAAATTCTAAAACTTGTTAAAATGAAACATATAATTTCATAGGTGTTCTGTATTAACCAACACTCCTGAGTATGACATAGAGAATTTTGTTAAATTTCTGAAGTTAATCTCACCAAACTTCAAATTGTTACAGAGAGCAAAATAAAATTAACAAAAAGAAAATTTAACAATTGTTGCCAAAACTTAATTTTACCTTTTATATCATGTAGTTTTGGTACAGATATTCCAACTGTCCATATTTGTTCATGATATAAGTCATACCAATATTACATCCTACTTATCACATGCATGATATGAGCTCTCCAAATTGTTTGGTTTTTGGTAAAAACACTTACATATTTAATATAAATGTTGGTCTTCTATTAGGTTTAATATATAAGCACATCTGGCAAATGCATATGTTAAAACTTCATTTTATTTTTATCTTGAAGGCATAATTATGTATACTATAAATACCAATTCACTGGAATGTTGTGTCTTTATTTACTCTTTATACAGCAAATAAGAAACCCATGTTATAACATTGAAGTATTTTGAAATCATATCTTCTGTCTCCTTTTTTATGTTGCTATTACAGGACACAAGAAAATACGTGAAAATGTTTCTCAGAGCTTAATATGTGAATACTTCAAAGAGCAGATCAAAGGAAAATAGAGATGTTCCCAGGTTTAGAAAACACTTTACCTCTGCACACACACACACACACACACACACACACACAAACACACAAATACACTGCAATAAAGCAGGTACACAATTGATTTCTACTGTTTGCCAGAATGTATGTACACCACCTATGTGGCATTTTATCACCTTCAAGTGCAGAAGCCTGGTTATCACAAATAAAACAACTCTATAGATTCAATTCGAGCATAAGACTACTCAAGTTAATCCTTTCTAGAAACATGGCAGCAATATTATGCAAGCTAATTCCAAATCCTATTTCATTTTTCTTCAATGAAACATTACTAGGATTTCAAAAAGTCTCAAAATCATACCAACTTTGGAACAATTTGTGTTCTTTTGATTTGTCATAACTAATATCAGGTCATACTGATTCATGGCCCTCTATATTTAAGGCACATAGTTGGATGATACAAGATATATCACAACTGTAATACCATTAATTATATAAACCCATTTGTGAGGTCTACATTTGCAGGGCAATACAATTCTGAAAATACGTACTATTCATGCCTAATGATAACTGTTGTTTAATAAAATTTCTTTTTATGTAATCCAAGCTACACGGACTTTCAAAATATAAATATCTAGATACAAATTATATCTATTATTATTCTAGTTTCGATTATTAGATAAGAGACAAAGTAATAGATGAAGATAAGAAAAATGATTTTCTGAAGATGTTGTGTCTGCAAGACACTAGCATTTAAAATTTTCTGCATTTTTTCATTCAAGAACACTATACTTCTTGAAAATGAATACACTAGGAAAAACTGCCTTTTTGGGGGTGTCTGTGGCTTGTCCAAAGAGTTAACACAACTCCAGTAGTCATGCTAAATTCTGACTTCCCCTACCCAACATGTGTGCATGTGTGCACACACGCGTGCACACATGCACACTGTGATCCACAAAATTACAGAGATTATGATTGTTCTACCATTAGCAGATAGAGCAAAACTTTAACTTTTGATGTTGGAGTTGAATTACCTTAATGAGGACAGTTAAACAACACAGAGGGTGTAAAGAAATGAAGAGAATATGTGTTCAATTGTGAGCCCAAACCTCCATCATGTTAAACAAAGATCCCTACAGTTGTGTTTTCTTCTCTGTATTAGGTTTTTTTTTTTATGTTTCTCTCCCATGGTAATTATTGTCTTTTTCTTTGGATTATTATTATTTTTTCTGATGCATTGTCAAGGCCTTACACTATTTAAATCTTAGGCCTTAGTTGATAGGAAAACATCCAGTCCAGCCTAAATTTTGTGCTGTAAATTTTGTCTTTAGAAAACAATGTTTCAAATCTGTCTCTGGTGTCTGCAGTTTTCATCATGCAACTTCATACTTCACCCATAGACTTCAAATAATTGAAATTTTGGTAGAAGTGGAGCTCCTGGGAAAGGAGTCATTTACCTAAAGAGGGTAATCTCATGTCTTTCAATGTCCTAATCCATCCTGTACAACATGTTTGACTAAACAACTCCTCATGCTGAAATGTCACCAGTTACTTCCATGAGGTGGCTTCAAAGCAGAGGAAGTAATTCCATTTCATAAAATAGCCTTTTAAATTACTGTTATCTCTTTTTCATCTATGTAAATCATTATTGGGACATGATTTTAGAGGTATTTACCCTTATTTAAATAAGATAAAAGACTATTTCTTTATATGAATATAAAAGTTCTTACACAACTAATTTCTTATTATTTAGCAACATTTTGTTCAATTCCTTTATTATTATTATTTTTTCAGCTAAGTCCTCCTTTTACTTTCTGAAATACTTTCTGCCTCCTGAGGATTTCATTTCCCCCAAGGCTCTTTCACTCATGTTAGACGAGTGAAAGTTGAGAAAAATGTTACTCAAGGTAGTCATCTGTGTAGGGATATTTTTATGATTTTCTTTTATTCTACAGTTTTTGATACAATTCAAATATTGAAGTGTTAAGGTGGACAACTACATAATTTATAAAAAGACTGAGTGAGCCTAGTATGACACAAAAAAGACTTGTCAGAGATTTTCAAGCTTGTGTTCAAATAATTACTATGAAATAACATGATTTCCAGGATTGAAAAACAGTCCATAAAGAAAAAATTACCATCGGTAGAGAAAGAAAGTCAAACAAAAGAGAAGTCAAAAAAAGTTGATACTAAAATGTATACTTACAAGGCTTATAACCAACCTGTGCCTCTACATAGGGGTTTTATTTTTACGCAGCATAACCTGATATCTTGGGTCTTTTCCCTTCTAAATATCTTTAATTTGCAAAATGATTATAAATGGGGGGGGCGGGGGAATGCCACTACTATCTCCATGGCTTTGAACCAATTAAAATAATGTGGCAAGAGACTGAGTTCAATGTTTAATGCTATCCTCAGATTCATTATTACTCTGACAAAAGCTTCAGGGAATCCTTCAGAAATAATAAAGGCAGAAACTGCATGTGGAGCTCTTCTGTTCTCTAAACAGGCAAGTCTGGTTTGGATGGAGTACAATTTGCTGAAGCAAAACTCCATGGGCCCCTCCCAAGAAAAGCAGGAAACTCTCTGTGAAATATGTGAATGAAAGCTAATGGAGTGTTGTCAGTCTCTATCACCACCATGAGCAGCGATAGAGGCACATGGGGGATTATTCCAGTCAGGGTGAGGATTAGGTCTGGCTGTGGGCTGTTGGCCAGAGAGGTTGTGATAGTGCTTGGTGGTTGTGGTTGGAAGTACCATAGCGCTGTGTCTTGCCCAGGCACAGTGGAGACAACAAGAGCCAAAGCCTTGGAAACAAAGGAGGTGGGCTTCTCCTGGGAGCAAATGTCCAAAGAGAAAGTGGATTCATTTTCCTGCTGGCTCCTAGTCCCACTGTGCGGGAGTTCTCCAGGGTCTTTGAAAATCTAGAGAAAATTTCTGGATGAAGTGAAACACGCTGGAACCTATTCAAATTCCTCCTCAGGAAGATGTCAGGCAATTCTGATCCAGGTGTTTTCACTTTGAAGAGTAGGGGCTAAATCAGAAGCATGTTGCTGTCCATCTGTTCATTCCACACAGAAGGATGCAAGTGTGAAGTGCATTGTCTTGGGTGCCATCCAACCCAGACTAGGTGACAGTGCTCCTCTCTTGACTCCCAGACTCAGGTACATGTATGGGTCATTCCTCACCTTTGTTTTGCTGCATTTGAGAAAGGGAGAGGGGAAATGGGAAGAAGAGGTAGAAAGTATTGACTAAAATCAGAGATTTCAATTATTTTGGTGTGCTTATGTATATTCAACCTACCTATTGAATACCATAGAAATGGTATTCATTATGGTTCCATAAAGATTAGGACTGAGGAAATAAAGTTTTTCCAACAAATATTTCTCATCTTTAAGCAGCACATCAGAAATATGTGAGTAAATTAAGACTAATTTCTATTTTTGAATCTGGAATCTATCACTTGGACAGAACCTTTTTTCTCCTTCGATCAAGAGCCTTAGCCATCGCTACTACATCCTTTAAAATTACAAGACTACACTTTGCAGTTTTCATGAACATAATGTCAAATTATAGAGCACCATTGAAGCATAAATGTACTCATTGAGATTGAGTATAACTGTGAAATCAGCTAATTTTTTACAGCGCCCTGAAAGAATTGGAAAATACAAACTTTTTTTTTTTCCTTTTTGTCTTTTTTCGTGACCGGCAATGGATCGCAACCCTCAGTGTTGCGCCCGTACCGGGCCAGGACCGGCAACAGGTTTGCAACCCACGGTGTTGCTCCCACACCTCGCTCAGCCAGTGAGCGGCCGGTCTGTATATGGGATCCGAACCCTCGGCGGGAGCGCCGCCGTGCTTCCCAAGCGGCGCACTGTAGCAGTGCGCCACCAGGCCGGCCCGGAAAATACAAACTTTAATTGACTAACATTTCACAGTTTTAAAATTGAAGCTGAGAAGGGTGAGTACAGAAAATCGTATTAAAAATTGGATATTTAAAGATGTGGCCTTCACCTGGGATTTGGCTTTTATAGTTTCTCTATGTAATGAATATTCAGTTAAGGGGGTGGTTCCCAGTTATACGCACCAGGCATATTCAAGAATATTCTGTGCTCTCTATTGAGCATGCCCAGCCACTGGATTTGCAAAAGCCAGCCTTGTGGTCTCATTTTCCCTGTGTTGGTGGTAAAAAAATAGGTCTAACTGGCAATGGTAACTTTCCTCCAGGGGAGAGCTCAGAGGAGGGAGCCTGAGACCTCAGGGAGTGGCCGGAAACCCAGAGGCATGTCCTGAAACCTGAACTCTGGGAAACTGAGCAGCTCCTGTATCAGCAGTGTGGAAGACAGAGGAAAAAGCCATTCGTAGACTGCTGAAATCGTCAGAGTTGCTGGTAAGAAGAACATGAACAAGAACTGAGTTGATAAAAATAGAGATGCAGAAACAGAAGTAAAAGGTATAAAAGAGGTAATATGAATAGAATTTGTTGACTGAACAAATAGGAGGGTAAGGAGGAGAGAAGAAGTTTTTGATGACTCTGATATGTAGAGCCTGAGCAATAGGGAATGCACTGCTTCTGGCTTTAAAACATGGATTCCATTTGGGATGTACTGAACGATGTAGCATGAGCTCACAAATTTGGGTCTGAATTGTCTGAAATACAAGGGTTCTCCAAAAAGTTTATGGAAAGATTCATATTTTCTTTTATTATATTTTTCCATGAATTTTTTAAGCACACTTGTGCAAAGCATTTGTATTGATCTTCAGGGCTGTATGGGTGTAGATTCCAAAGGAAAACAGGAATAAGAGAGGAAAAAAAGGAAGTAAACCATAAGAATAAAGAAAAGCAATTAGAGGGAGGTGATGGTGAAGGGGTTGTTGCTCTCTTTCCTGGAGGCAGCCAAACTTGTTGGCTGAGGCGTGTAGACTTCACTTTGTATCAAACTTGCTTTCAGCAAGCAGCTGCTCATTCTCTTGAGCCAGCCTGCACTTTGTACTGAACTTGAAGAGATTTTCTTGTTTTTGTGTTAGACTTGATGTCTGTACTTAACTTGCTTTTGTGTTAAACTTGGTGCCAGCCCTGCTCAGTCTCTGGAGCTATGCTGCACGCTCTCTGTGGAACCTGTATTTCTTATCTATTATATTAAACTTGTTCTCACTTTCTATTATGACTCTGCCCTTGAATTCGTTCCTGTGGCGGAGTCAAGAACTTGGTAAGAGGACTGGGTGGGTTGAGGCCATCTCTTGGGACCCCCAGACTCTACCTCTGATATCACTGCCACCAGAATTATTTTACTAATCTTATCTGATGTTATTATTTTTCTGCTTTGTTACTTTAACTGCTCATGAACAAAAAACAAAGTTTGCATGGCTTTTTGTCATTTAATCTCATCCTACTTTACTACCTATGACCCTTACATGAATGTCCACCCCTAGATCTAATACGCTAAGGCATAGCCACAATAGGATATTTACTACTTCTGAAATACGGAACCCTCTTGTTTGCCATGCTCTATATTCATGTAGTCAACTGTCAATGGCCTACCTATTTTCAAAGTTCAGTTCATACATTAACTCTTCCCTGAAACATTTAAAGGTCCCACAAATAGAATTATTCTATCCTTTCTTATTAACACTAATAATAAACGTACCTCTCTCTCTAAGTCATTCCTCATCTTGCATTACATAGCATAGGCATCAAAAATATCTGCTCGATTGGATTGTTCTCCCTCAGGCATTAAGCCTGAGAAAGAAAAATCTTGAATGAAACTTATCTGAGAAAACAAGCTGAGTCCTGTATTTCTCATGATTTCTTATTTCCCTAAATCATTTCTGTAACTCAGCCTCTTCCCCTCTTCCTACTGAGTCCATTTGTACTCTTTCAGTTGTCCCTTTTCTTTTTTTTGTCAACCAAACTAAATTTCACCTAAATTTTTAGGCCATTTTCTCCAAGGATCTACTGAATCCTTTCCCCTGAAACTTCTCTGGCTTTTGGCTTTTCTTTGGTTTCTAAGAAAAAAATTAACTGGAGGAAAATATGTCCACACCAGTTTTTGTTTGTTTGTTTTTTAAGTTTCTAGATACCATGTCCTCAAAGACTTCCTCTTTTTCGGATTCTACTTATAACATAAGTCAAGATGTGGGAGAATATTCTGTAGTAATTTGATGACAGGCACCAGGAACCAGCACTTTAGTTTTTAGGAAACTTTGCTCCTGACCAAATAGGATGAATACTATTTAAAAATACAATTCATTTGAATTTCTTTTTGTTTCAGACACCTGCCTATAGTGGTTATTTTGTCTAGGTGAAAAACATATGACTTGCCGTAGGAAAAAAAATTAACTTAGTTCATGTCTGGTTTAATTTTTTATTTTAAAGGGTTAGGATTTCTCAATGAAAAACTGTTTCTAGAAACTAAAACACAATGAACAACCTGATTGCTGAACCGTAACACCTTACTCTCCAGTTAGTGAAACTCTACTCTACCTAAAACTTATAAAAATGTGCTACTTTGTCTACTGTCATGAATCTAAGCTAAATGAAACCCCACAGGATTTAACAGGGCATTGCACAACAAAGAGCAAGGTTCAAGTGGAATGACAGCCGTGGCTGTATGTTAAGCCTGACTCAGCAGGGTGAATTGGCCACATGCATACAGTATTCGATTTCTCATTTTTCTTCTCCTACTTGGGCCACTTTCAGTCTAGATAAACATTCATACAACCCCCAACCATCTCCCCCACTTTGCTATATTAAAAGCTTTGTTTCTCACTATTGGAAATAATGACTAAGGTTTTTTCTTCTCCAGGTACTTATTTTATTTGAAAATATCATAATGGTACAAAATTGTAGCTAGACAGGAAGAATAAGATCTAGTGTTCTATTGCCCTGTAGGGACACTACAGTCAACAACAAATTACTATGTAACTTTAAGTAGCTAGAAGAGGATTTTTAAATATTCCCAACACAGAGACAGGACAAGTGTTCAAGATGCTAATTACCCTGATGAGATCATTGCACACTATGTAAATGTATCCAAATATCACATTGCACTCCATAAATATATACAATTATCATGGGTTAATTCAGGAAAAAGTAAAAGGAAAAAAATTAAGAGACAGTAGTAGAATGGAGGTTACCAGAAATTGGGGGGAAGAAATAAAGGAAAGTTATTGCTTAATGGGTACAGAGTTTATGTTTCGAATGATGAAAAGTTTGAGAAATAGAGGTGATAGTCACACAGCATTGTGAGTGTAATTAATTCCACAGAATTGTATGTTTGAAAATACCTAAAACGATAAATCTTACGTTGTATATATTTTACCACAATAAAAATAAATAAATAGTGAAACTTGAAAAAAAAAACCAAAATAAAATATCATTGTTGGTGTTATTTTTTGTTTGTTTGTTTTTTCCTTTTTGTCTCTTTTCGTGTCCGGCATCGGATTGCAACCCTCAGTGTCGCGCCCGTACCGGGCTGGGACCAGCAACAGGATCGCAACCCGCGGTGTTGCTCCCACACCTCGCTCAGCCAGTGAGCGGGAACCGGTCTGTATGTGGGATCCGAACCCTCGGTGGGAGCGCCACCGCGCTCCCAAGTGGCGCACTGTAGCAGTGCGCCACCGGGCCGGCCCATTGTTGGTGTTTTTGAATAAGAAGACTATAAAAAATGTGTATAGAACACACCCTTGGTTGTCTACAGACTACCTACCACTCTTCTTCATTACTAAAAAGATTTCTGATTTTTTTTAAAGTACTTATTCTTCTCTTCCAAAGCCATGTGTCTCAGGGAATCTGACTCCACCCCGGTGCAAAGGCAGGCCTCATTCAGGGTTGTAGGATTGTCCTCCTGCATTTGCTAATGCTGGCTGAGAAATGAGGGAATGAGCATGTTTTGGTCAACGAGACAGAGAAAGACTTTGTAGAGGAGCATGTGAGAAGTTTTCTTAATTTAGAAAAAAAGAGGCACGAGGTGTCTTTCTTTTTCCACTGCGTGATATTCCTGTCATTGCTTTTGCTATCTGCCTCAGGATAAAGACAAAACCAAAGATGTTAGAGAGCAGGGATGAAAATAGCCTGCTCCTGGATGACGTGTTTAAGCAGCAGGCTCAACCATCAACTCAACCTCTGGGTTAACTGTTCACAAGAGATAATACATTTTCTTATTGTTTCAACTACTTTAGTCTGTGTATGCCTTGCAGATGAAAATATCCTACCTGATGCAGAAGCACACAATATTGAAGCCCAAAAGACATGTATAGTGAGTATATTGTAATCTCACCCACCACCCTTATTTCTAGTGCCATGTCAATGCTTGACTTCTACTGAGAGAAAATCTCTTGAAAATTTTAAGGTTTAAATTCCCTTTTTATAGAATGCAAATCCACTATGCTACCCCTGCCTCCAATATCTGGTAAACCAGAACTGTTAAGAATTAACATTTTAACAGGGAAAAGAGAGCAAATCCTTTCAACTCAGAGATATAAAGGAGCATATGGGAGAGAAGAGTGAAATTGCAAGACCAGCATTACCTGCTTCTGTTTTACCTGCAGGCAAACTTGACAGCCAACATATGCTCACATGCTCATCCATGTAAGACTGCAATCTGAGCCTTTTAAATTCCAATGAACAAACACTGTTTTCTTTTTGGTAACACATTCATTCAACATATCTTTGCTGAGGGCACAAGATATCACTATAGGCCTTGTGGGAGAGAGATTTGTCAGATATACTTCTGCAAGCACAGAGTTTACAGTGCAGGGATGAACAGAAGATAGGGCCCTGCAATCAGTATGAAGAGGATCATAGAGGTGGTGTGGATAACAACGCCCACCATCCTTTTACCAATATGGCAGCTAAGTTTAGGGGAGGAGTGACATTTCTTATATAGTTGTACCCAGAGGTGCCCACCAGGACTCAGGGGCTCTTCCTTAAGTCACTTATGCTGCTGGCCTTTGTGCAAGTTACCACCACAGTTATCCAACTATTCCAAAGACTTTCACTCCAGTTTCAATGCTGTAGACCTATGCCAAGAAGCCACTAATACCTGGAGAAACACTTCATTATAGTCTCTAGTGACGTGACTTTTCCTGCCTCTTCTGACAGCCCATGCTAATAAAACCTGAGCAATGATCCGAGCCCTTGCTAATAAAGAAGCCCCCTAGAGCTTTCCAGAATTTGGCTCATAAGCCTGGGCCCATGTATAGCTTCTATTCATTGGAAATCCTCATGTTTAAGGCTATCCAATAATTACAGGCATGAATGGGAAAAATCCTGATGGTCGCAACCATTCTGGAGCATACTATGACATAATGATAAACACAAACACTTATTGAGTGTTATATTTGCTATATTCCAGGCACAGAACTAATTTGTTACTATGTCATTTGACTTTCATGACTGCTCACTGTGGTAGATGGTATTATTTTACCTTTATTACAGAAGATAAAACTGAGGCACAGTGAAACTAATTTTCCCATGATCTTGTGGCTTTTTCCCTCATCCTACTGGAACACAAGGCAAACAAAAGTTGACAGATAACCTTAATTCCATACTTTAGGGAGAGTTTTACTGCTGTGCATTTCTTAGGAATCAAAATGACAGGGATGGGCAGGGCAGTGTGGGATTGGAATATTTAAGAATCTTTATAACTTGTAGCTTTGCCTTTGAAGAATTCTCAGTTTAATCAGGGAGACAGAGTGTTTAAACAGGAAAGGGTTAATAACAATAACAAGTGATGTGTTATATAGCTAGATGCATTATGATATGAAATGATTTATAGTAGGATATCTATACGTGAAAGGTGCCCATACTTCATCTTCGAATGAATGAGCCCAAGAGGAGTCACCCAGACACATTAACCAAAGTGACTTTCTTCTTCAATGTTTAAATAAGCAATGTCTAAGAAATTTGACAAACAGTGCCTGAAATAGATTGGTACCAGAAGACCCTGGGCATCTCAGCATTCATTTTCTAAGAATGCATTTCCCATATTTCTCAAAAGTAACCGAGATAAATAACAGAAGGTAGTTGCATAACATAGAAGCACAAAAATGAATACATGCCCTCTCCTCTGATTCCATGAGTCTGCTCCACTCGCTGCAGCTCTGGGATGCCCTCTTCCCTCACCTCCCCCTGTTGAAATTCATCCCACCCAGCTCAAAAAACACATCTTCTAATGAGTCTACTTGTATTCTTCTTTTAACATGAACTCTTTTTCCTCTGGATTCTTCTCATCCCGTGTGTGTCTGTAGTGGTGGCCCTCACCTTTTCTGTTTTGTGTCAGTTATTCACTCACTTCCCACTACATAAGCTAAAAGTGTCAATCCTCACTTTCCCAGCTTCCCTTGCAGCTAGAATTTAGTCATGTAACATGGACCCAGACAATAAGATGCCCACTGTCCAAGATTTTGAGTTGAGAGTTGGTGACACGAAGAAGCAGAAATAGCAGAGCATACATTCTGGAGAGGGTGGCAACAGTAACATCCACTTCCCAGGGGCAGCAGTGGAAGCATCCCCAGGAGTGGGGACAGGGTCTAGAACCAGTGACAATGGCAGAACACACTGTGTTTTCCATGGCCAGCTGCAGTCACAGTGTGTTTTTATGGTAACAGTTTTGTGCCACAGTTTATTTCTGCCCCTGGCTGCCACTAGCTTGTCTGTCCCTTCTTCTAGTTCTCCAGCCTTTCTACTGATCACATATTTTCTGGTACCCCAGCCAAGAAATTCCTTTACTGCTTAAACCAACCAGAGGTAGTTTCTACTGCTTTATACTAAGAACCGTGGCAGGTACATTCACTTAAATTATTATTTTCTTGTTCTGATCTTGGTAAAGAAGGAGTTATTAAATATTGGTCTATATATGACACACTTTCATAACCACAGGTACTAGTGTTATGTCAGTTACCAATCACCAGTGGAAAACTCCATGGGTTGTTTGGACAATAAGGTGATATTTGTTGGAATCAACAAGACCCATAAATTTATATTATACTCAGCTTCTTTCATGTCCTTGATCCCCTCTCCATCTGAAAAATGGGGAAAATGGTCAAATAAATGCCAAGCCAGCTACAATCAGCATTCTCTAATTAGATGCTGGAGAAGAATTATGTTCTCTTCCTTAGTCTTAACCACTCAAAGTTTGATAATATGTGCAATTTTTTCCTCTTTAGCAAGACTTCTCTGTGTCTCTTGACACCAAGTTTGTATATTAAGGCAAGAAATTTACAACTGGTTTGTTAATAGGACAAATGAGCATACCTCACTGCACTGATCACACTAATGACTTTTTCATTAGCTGTATTTAAGATAGTATAGCCTAACGTTTATATTGTGATTATTCTTTTTTTTTTTAAAAGCATTCTTTACTTACATTTTCTTATTTGATCCTTAAACCAAGCCTATGGAGTAGTAATTTGTAAACCAAAGGTCCAGGAGCCATTATGTTTCTGCTTTTTTTTTTTTTTTTTTGAAAAAGTGTATTTTATAGATTAAGTGATTGGCATCAGGTCACCCAAACTAGTTAGTGAAAAGCCAAAACTAGGCTGTGGTCTTTTGACCCTGAGAAAATTGTTCCATCAGACTTAAAGGATTGAAATGAGCTCATCAGTCAATCAGTGTGTCAGCCAAGTATTTTTTTAAGCCTCTGCAGGGTCCTTAACATTGACCTAACCCCTGCCACTTGAGATATGTAAAAAACATTTAACATGGTCTCTGCCTACAAATATCTTACTCTTCAAATTATCCTCTATGTAAAAAGCCTAAGCAGACCCTACAGCAGAGAAGGAATGGGGGAGGAAAGTGAGGGCAGAAGTCCTGAAATATCTCATTTCTGCAGAAAAAGGATAGAGGTGACTATCAGCAGGTCCGTTCTACTTCGCCAGATGTGTAACACATAAAGTCTTGAATGTGGCAATACAGGGAGCTCAGTCTAAGCAAAATTGTGCATTTGGAGGAATGCACTTTCACCACCCTCCTTTCATGGCTGACTTCTCCCTTTGGTAATCTTCCTGGCCTCCTCTTCCTTCTCCATGCCTGTAATACTGCAGTGGACCCTGAGAAACAGTTGTTTTTGTTTCTTTGCAAGAAGTTGTTAATGATTGGTAATGTTTCAACATGTTACCTGTCCCAGCAGAGCCTTCATAGCCTTAATGCACAAGAAAAATTACATGGAACCAGAGACATCTTGTGAGTTAATGCTTCTCATTTGAATATACTTTTTTTTTTTTTTTGGTCTTTTTTACTGACCGGTAACGGGATCGCAACCCTCAGTGTTGCGCCCGCACCGCGCTTAGCCAGTGAGCGGGAACCGGTCTCCACATGGGATCTGAACCCTCGGTGGGAGTGCCGCCACGCTCCCAAGCGGCGCACTCTCCAGTGCGCCACCGGGCCAGCCCTGAATATACTTTTACTAGTCCCCACCCCACTAAAGATACTCACATGCACATGCACCTTGAGGAGTCAGTTCTCTTCCTGTTTCTTGTTGGCACAATTCCCTTTATTCCTGTTCTGTTCCTGTGTCCTTGGGCAATCTGTCGCATATCTGCAGTCACACTTGGCAGCTGTTCTACAAGGCTGTCAGAGATTGAAATATAGGTCACGCTTCCAGCATCAAGGCCTGTGGCTTGTGCTTTGAATGGAGGCAGGGCCAGCTTTGTACTTGCCTACAGTGTTGAATGTACCATGCCGTTGTTGGATTGCCTTAAGGGCTTCAGTCAGAAGGTTATGGAGCTGATGTGGAGCCTGAGACACTATTGTCTTTTGTCACCGATTTAGTGACTAGCTATTTTGCTGGAATAGAAATAAATTCTTGGCCTCTCTGAAAGCTTTGCCTATCTTATATCCCAGATTAGAAAGAATAAAAGAAAATATAATTCTGTGACAAAATATTTATTGAAAATTATGCATATGTGAATAATTAGTTGTCACTTTAAAGCTAAGTGTTTATTAATGTCCATGTATTTTTTTTTCTTTTTGATCTGGAGAGAAAACTACATCTGGCTATATGGCTGTTAGGAATTATTGTGGTCAAAGATTTTAACAAACAGAAATTGCAAATCACAACAAGCTTTACAAGTTTCTCTGATAGTCACAAAGGAAAAAGCAAGATTCGTGTTGTACTTTTTCTAGAGAATTTTTATTTCTGTTCTGGTGTCTATAAATTGTTTAATTATCACATGTATCAGTGCAGCATACTCAAAACTTAGAGAATAGTATCTATATATGTATATTTTGAAATGAATATATGTACATATAATACATATACACACATATATGAAGGTACTTCAAAAAGTTTATGGAAAAACAAAATTAAAAGATAACAAAGTTTTTGAAGTACCCTCATATATGCACATATACACACAAATGCAAACACAAGTAAGTATATATAAAATGACTGGCTTACTCCATAGTATAAATTGTCTTTTTATTATTATTCTTGCTTTTAAAATTAAAGGATTAATGTATTCAGGTATTTTCTATTTTCACCTCCCTCTCCATTAGAATGTAATGCATGAGACAAAAAGTCTTAAAGTCCTTCCCTGTTTGTCCTCTCCTAATAGTACTCTTGAACTCTTGCTATAATAGAACTTTGGCCTTTCTGGTTTGAATTTTATTCAACCAATTACATCTATTAAACGAAATCGGCAACACTACTTAAAAACTTCGTAATTTCAAATTTTCCTTGCTTTTAATTTTTGTTTTATTCTTCTCTTTTCTGGAATGTCTTTTTACCCATATGCCCAACGCCTTCTCTGACACTCTCATGTATTTAAAAACTTCCCTGATTTCTCTGCCTTAAAAATCACTTTCCCAGTGTAGTGGATTGAATTATGTCCCCCTCCAAACTCAATGAAGCTTGAATTATGTCCCCAAAGTTTTATGTATTAGAAACTTGGTCCCCACTGTGACTGTTAAGTGGGTGGGAAATCCTATTATGGTCATTGAAAGGTGGAGTCTTGAAAAGGTTATTGGATTGTAGGACTGTGCAGTAGTGAATGGATTAAAAATGATGGTTATGGGCATGTTTCTGAGGGCTTTAAAAGAAGAGAGAGGAGAGTCTGTCTTCTCTCTCTGCTCTCTCTGCTTCCACCATCTTGCAACATGAGACCCCTGGGTCACTCTCGCCCCTACCAGATGGTCTTTGGACTTCCCAGCCTCAGATACTGTAAGCAATAAATTTTATTTTCTTACAAAATACCCAGTTCTGTGTATTTTGTTATAAGCAACAGAAATGGACGAATGTAGATTTCAAAAATTTTTTGTTCCAAAATAAGCTCATACTAACTTCTTATAACATGTCTGAACAGGATCTATTTTTAGGCAGTAGGAACAATAAGACATCAGTTTTAAAAGAGCCCCTATCCGACATGAATTCTGCTAAAATTGAAGGTAGAACAAACATCAAATTTACAGGAAAGCTTGGGTGGAAGAATGGTGAAATCATCGATGCTTTATGAAAAGTTTATGGGGACAATGCCACAAATAAATCAGCAAATGGATAAATCATTTTAAGAAGGGATGAAACAATGTGGAAGAGGAAGCCCACAGTGGTAGACCATCCACATCAATTTGCAAGGAAAAAATTCTTGTCTATGTCCTAATTTAAGAGGACCGACAATTAAGAGCAGAAACAACAGCCAATACCATAGACATCTCACTTGGTTCCACTTATACTATTCTGAAAAATTACAGTTGAGCAAATTTTCCACCTCATGGGTGCAAAAACTGTTGCAAGATCCTGAAGCATTTCTTTGAAGAACTGTAATAGGAGGTGAAACATGGCTTTACCAGTACAATCTTGACAAAGCACAATCAAAGCAATGGCCACCACGAGGTGGAAATTGTCAAGTCACAGCAAAAGCCAACTAGTCAAGAGCAATGGTCATGGCAACAATTTTTGTGGATGCTCAAGGCATTTTGCTTGTTGGCTTTCTGGAAAGCCAAAGAACAATAACATCTGCTCATTATGAGAGTGTTTTGACAGTTAGTCAAAGTTTTAGCAGAAAAATGCCCAGAAAATTTTCTCCAGAGAGTTCATCTCCACTACAACAATGTCCCTGCTTATGTCTCTCATCAAACAAGGGCAATTTTGTGAGAGTTTTTTTTTTTTTTTTTGTCTTTTTTCGTGTCCGGCAGCGGATCGCAACCCTCAGTGTTGCGCCCGTACCGGACCGGGACCGGCAACGGGATCACAACCCTTGGTGTTGCGCCCGCACCTCGCTCAGCCAGTGAGTGGGAACCGGTCTGTATGTGGGATTCGAACCCTCGCTGGGAGTGCCGCCGCGCTCCAAAGCGGCGCACTGTAGCAGTGCGCCACCGGGCCGGTCCTTGTGAGAGTTTTAATGGGAAATCATTAGTCATTCACCTTCCAGTCCTGATTTGGCTCCCGTTGAATTCTTTTTGTTTCCAAATCTTAAAAAGTCTTTAAAGGGAGCCCATTTTTCTTCAGTTAAAAATGTAAAAAAGTCTGCTCTGACATGGTTAATTTCCCAGGACCCTCAGTTCTTTAGAGTTGTATTATTGCTCACAGAAGTGTCTTGAACTTAACGAAGTTTACGAATGAAGTTTATATTTTTTATTTTTATCTTTTAATTCCATTTTCTATAAACTTTTTGAAGTTCCCTTATATGTTAGTGATCTCAGAGGAAAAATCTTGGTTGGCCAGTCAAAATCCTTTTCTTTACTGACATAATAGACATGCCCTCACCTCTGGTCTTGGACATATCTCCAGTTTTCTCTTTAGTCTACTAAATAGCACCTTTTGCTGCATTTTTCTCTCTTTACTGCATTTTAGCATTCTGGTCTATTATACCTGTTGAGGTTCTTCTAAGTCTTTTAATAAAAGCCATTCAGAATGCTTGTAATTAGAGCTTAATATTAGCAGTCCTAACTTTTGTGCGTCCTTCCTCTCTTATTTAACAAATGTGTCTCTGTTAACTTGCCATGTTTTATTGTACTTGTTCTTTCACTCATAATTTCATTCAATTACCTTTAGTCACATACTACTTAAAGATATTGTGCTAATGACTGTAAGGAATGCGAAGATAAATCAGGTGTAGATTTTGTCCTTAAGAATTTATAATCTGGTAACCATCCTTAAGTACAAATATTAGAGAAAAGAATCTGGTAACCATCCTTAAATATAGAGAAAAATTATCCATGCATAATTCTAAAACAAGCTAGAGAGTGATGAGAACTATAAGCATTTCCAAATCAGTTGCTGGTAGGGTTGGATGGCTACCATTGCTTTTGTTCAACCCATGCTCAAAAAGCTTGTAGTGGTCGTCTCTGAGGTCAGACCGAGGAACGCTTCCTGTTTGTAACTGCTTCATGCTGCTCATTTCATTTCTTGAGCAGTGATGTCTGCAGCTAAATAATTTCTTTTATTGTCCTTTGGCTATTTGATGACTACCCTGAACTAGCCCATGCTATTTCTTTTCTTTTTTCTTTTTTTGGCAACTGCCCATAAGAGGATCTGAATCCCTGACTTAGGTGTTATCAGCACTATGCTCTGTGCTTTCAAAGTGAGCTAACTGGCCAGCCCCCATGCAATTTCTTTATGCACCATTCTGTTGCTCCTCATCTACCTCATGATCTTCCTGTTTTAAGTTCTGCGCCATCCACAGCAACTCACTCTCTCTTTGCTCCAAAGGGTTGTGCTGGTCTCTTTACAGAAGGTACCATTCACTTATAGATGAAGCTGACTTGATACACAGAACACTATTATCTAACTAGGACAGGTGTTGTCATTCCTGTTTAATAGCAAAGATAGTTGAGACACAGAGTATAAGTCATTTCCTTAAGGTGATATAATTGTTTAGTGAAACAACTGAGATTCATATTACCATTAAACAGATATGTTTGCTTTTGTTCTGTGCACCAAGATTCAAATGTTTTAGTAGTAGAAAAACTAGAACCTTGGAGATGGAGGAAAGCTAAAAAGAAGAAAAATACTATTTCCTAAGAGTCTGTTTTATGTCAGGTATATTTTAGATAGATAGACAGATCATTTAATTCTCACAGTAACACATGAGGTATTACTGTCTTTGTTTTTACACATAAGGAAAATGAGATTTAGCAAACTGTTCATAAATAGCATTTATTAGCAGGCATTTTGGTAGATTTTGTTATTTACATTAGTGCATCAAATATTCAACAATAAAACTGTGGAGAAAGTATTTTTGGTTCCATTTTACAGAAAAGAAAACAGGTTCAGAGGACTTACAAAATTCTTTTATTACTTTCATAATTTTTACCCTTTTATTTTCCTTATTTTTTTCCTGAAATTCTTGTAACATTTTATTTTATACATTTATTCAACTTGTCTGTTATATTTTCTCTAATTTCTTCACCAATTTAGCTCTAAGTTTTGGAAAATTTCCACAACTTTATCTTTCAGACTCTTTATTGACCTTCCTTATATTGTCATTTATGTTTTTATTTCCCCAAATCTTATATTGTTTCTGATGTTTTTTTCTTCCTTAATAACATTCTCTTCTTGTTTTGTTGCTGCAATATATTCTATAATCTCTCTGTGTATATTACTTAGAATTTTCAAAGATCTTTTTCAAATTATATGTTGCCTTTGGAATAGTGGCCCTTATAAATTCATTTTAGACTTTCTCTTTCATGATGTTGACTTTTCTTAAGTTTTGTCCATCTTAGTTATCTTTATCGATTTTTATCCAGTGATTACTGATTGTCATATATAGATTGAAGACACAGACAAATTAATAAAGGTAACTGGTATGATTTCCCTTTTCTTTTTTTTTTTTTTTTTCCTTTTTGTCTTTTATCGTGTCCGGCAACGGATCGCAACCCTCAGTGTCGTGCCCGTACCGGACCAGGACCAGCAACGGGATCGCAACCCTCGGTGTTGCGCCCGCACCTCGCTCAGCCAGTGAGCGGGAACCGGTCTGTATGTGGGATCCGAACCCTCGGCGGGAGCGCCACCGCGCTCCCAAGCGGCGCACTGTAGCAGTGCGCCACCGGGCTGGCCCCTGATTTCCCTTTTCTATTACATAGGTAGTTCTGTGATCCCACAAGCCTTCTCCATTGAAAGGCATGGATGCCTGGGAGTTCTGTGTGTGTAGACAGACAGTTACTTAATAAACTTACCTTTAGGGTGCTGACATGGAGATAGCCCAGATAATGATAGAATGAGGAGGTTTCCTCTCTCGAGTTCCAACACCCTCACCAGAAGTCCCAACTTTTCCCAGACAGATGGTTCAATTTCTATGGAGAAGAGTTGTCCAGTTCCTGCCTGAGGGTAAACACAGAAGAACAGCTTTAGGTAAAGTAGGTGAGAAAAAGGATAAAAAAAATCACTAGAGCAGCTGCTCTGAAAATAGTCCTTCAATGAATCACTCTGCTTTCTGTCCCTCTACTCATTACCCGTCTCTGCAGGAAAACTGTGGATCCTCTCAGTGGTTCTGATGGAAATCTATATTCCCAAATAAGTGGCAAGACGTAGCTTTTGCATATTCTGGGCTTCAGATTCCTCCAGATTGTTTCATTCAGCAAGTCATTCTCACTCATTTGGTGCCTCTCCTCTCTCATAGTAACTCCTACCCTATTTGTCTATTTTTCCTGAATATATTCTCTTCTAAATTTCCTGCTACCATTTTGATGAAGTGTTGTAAAAGAAAGGAAGCTAAACCTTGAGATCATCTTTATTTTTATTCTGAACTAAAAATAAATTTAAGAGATGATAATAGGTGAAACTTGAAAATCAATGAAAAGAAACCATACTTTTCCTAAATCTTTGAGGTTTCTATTAAGACTTTGAAAAAGAGATCAAGAGAGTTGTGATAATGGAAAAATAGTTCAATTCAGAGCCTTGATTTAAATGGTTGTAGCCTAGACAGATGAACTTAGATAAAACTGCTCATAATGAATAACTTATATATCAATGCTTTAAGGTAATATATCCTAAGGTTATTTTTTTCCTCAGGTCTATATTATTTAGAAATAGAGGCAATGCCTTTCAAACTGAATTTTTATATGTGATATAAATATTTATTCTTTTGAAGCTTGCCATTCTGCAAATATTTATGCAAATTCCCACATGCACTTTCAAACACCAAATAAAAGGTAAAAAAGGCTCATAAGTATATCCAGGAATCCCAACCGAGGCAGAGTTGTCAAAAGGTGTGTCAAATAGAAGCCAAAAATTGTGATGACATTTTTCTCCCTATCTACGGTTTGAACTATTTAGTCCAAATTTTTGGTTTATTTTGGAAATAAATCAATTGCTGAAAAATTTTGGTATATCTTTGCATTTTAATAATTATAAGGATTCTATAACGTGTAATATCTTTAGGGCTTATTGAATGAACTTGATTATTATTAGATAAAGATTGATACACTTGTCAGTAACATACCAATACAACTCTTTTCCTCAGTCCTTAAATACATCAATTTTACCCAAATTCTGAAAGGGATGGACTCATGCAATCTTTTGGCCTTATTTTATGATAATCATATGACAGTGGACTAAAGCATTCATCTTTCATCATGGTTCTCAAGTTAGATTGCAGAATACCACATTGAAGGGAAAGATTTAAAATGATAATTAAAATGCTTTTAAATTTTTATTTTTTTATATTTTATGAATAATTTTCTTGTAGAGAATTTTCTTTCTACGTGAACATAATGTAGAAAGAAAATTATCTATCCTATCAATCAAACATTCTTAGAATATTTAAGGTCAGAAAGAACCCTTGAGCAGGTTGACCTTGGCAGTTGACCTTGACATGTAGGGTCAAATAGTTTTCCAGTGAAGAGAAGACTTAGAATGCTCTCCTTTTTATCCTACATGAGAGCCAAGTTCATGGGAAGCACCAAAAAATTGATAAACGAGTGCCTTTCAAACTGAATTTTTATATGTGACATAAATGTTTATTCTTTTGAAGCTTACCATTCTGCAAATATTTATGCAAATTCCCAGGTGAACTTTAAAACACCTAATAAAAGTTAGAGACTCATATTTCCAGGAATCCCAACTGAGGCAGAGTTGTCAAAAGGTGTGCCAAATAGAAGCCAAAAAGTTTTGATGACATTTTTCTCCCTATCTATGGTTAAAACTACTTAGTCCAATTTTTTTTTGGAGAAGAACCAATGCTGTTATTAGGAATGATTAAAAGGATAACAAAATAATTATTTCTTGGTAGTCTTTCCTATGTTTTTAGAATTAAAAACAAAAATAATCACTACCTTTTTTGGAGGAAGGTATTTAAATCCCAATCAAGTATTATCTTATGATAGTAACACTTCAATTCAATTTACCTTATTAGATTAGAAAATTATTCAACACAGTTCACAGAATATTAAAGACTCGATTTAGCATCTTCCTTCCTAAACTACGTGTTTTTCTTTATAGTCTCTGAGTTGGAGGTATCACTGTCCAGCCAGGAGCCCTTCGGGTTAGAAACCTGGACGTCATCCCTGTCATATCTGGTTCTTACCTCTCACATAAATCACTCATTGAACCTACAAATATTTATTGAGTGCTGCTTGTGCCAGGCACTGTTCCAGGTGATCGGTTTGGAGGCATCATCGAAATGGACACTGTTTCTATTCTCTCAGGGCTTGAGTTCTGGTAGGAGCAGATAAAATGAATAGGTAAGGCCACATGTTAGGTGGAGAGAAGTACTATGAAGAAAAATGAACAGGAAAAGCGATAGGAAGTTATATACCTTCCCCATCACATTCTGTCCACCCCTTGGTTCAGAGTTCTTCATCATCTCTCAGAGTGCAGAAGTGGTCTCCTTACTTCATTGTCGATATCTAAAGAATCTTCTCAATTTTTTCCTGGAATTCTCCAGAGCTTTCCCTCCCTTAGAGAGAAAGCCCTAGCTCCTTACCACAGCATTCAAGACCCCTCTGATCTTGCTGCTGCCTCATAGCCTCATCTCCTGCTTTTCTGTTGTGAGGATAACATTCTACCAACTACTTGCAGCTCCTGCTGTAAATCATCCGACATGTTTTGTTTCCATATCTTTGCTCTTGCTGCACTAATTATATCAACTAATGTTTTTAATGTTTATCATTTACTGCTGTGCGCTCTGTGTAAGTTACCTCTACCCTTTCACCAGCCTGATATCTCTTCTTTCTTTAATACTTTTTTCCAGGACATCTTCTGTGAACTCCCCGTGTTCCCTGCCCTATTAAATGCATGTCAGTTTTATAAGCTCCAGTAATGATCAGGGCTTATCTCTGCTACCACATTGACCATATTATATTGTAATGATCTTTTTGTGACTCTTTTACTCCTATTATGAACTGCTTGAGAGCAAAGACCATGTTTCTTTTGTTCTGTCTACTAAGTGCCTGGCTCGGTTCTTGGCCCATATTAGGTATGTGAGTCATATTTGTTAAATGAATGAATTAATGAGTGAGTGAGTAACTTAAGTTACATTCTAAGGATCTATAGTCTGGGCATCAAAAAAATTCTGAAATATGGGGCTATTGTGCAAAGGGGAAGACCAAGGAGAAGAAAAGCATTCAGGAAACTTGAAGAGCCACAAATAATAACTCAGGGGCCGGCTCTGTGGCTCACTCGGAAGAGTATGGCACTGGTAGCACCGAGGCTGCAGGTTCGGATCCTACATAGGGATGGCCTGTGCGCTCACTGGCTGAGCGTGGTGCAGACCACACCGTGCCAAGGGTTGCAATCCCCTTACAGGTCAGACAAAAAAAGAAAAAATAAATAAAAAAAATAAAATAATAACTAAGTATCCACTAAAACTGTGCAGTAAATACAAGTGAATAAAAGTTATGGTGCTTTATGAGGGCTTATTTTTATTGATGGGTAAAAATTTACACAAGGAAAGCATTTTACAAATAAGAGAATAAATACTATCTTATAGACATAGATAAAGAGATTACTTGAAAGACAGAAACATTTAGAGAACAGCATTATACATAAGGCAATACCTTTAACAAAATGCAAAGGGTGTTTATGCAGGAGAGAGATCCAGGCCAGGGCTGGAATGGAAGTGGGTATGGAATCAGCTTTAGTGATGACTGTACCACAAAGAGGCTGATATAGAAGGATCGTTCAGGCAAGAGGGACATCACTAGCAAGGGCTTAAAGGAAGGAGCAAGCAAGAGCAGCAGAAGGGGGAAATTAAATATCAAAACAAAACCCTTAATGGAAACTGACCACAAATAATCATTTCCATAGTAATATTGTCCCTACAAACAATCTGTAGGCATGGAGGGAATAACTGATTTGCTCAGAAGAATCTATTGGTCCATGCCTCCACGGACTTATGGACAGTACACTCAAATAAGAGAAAAGCACGTGCACATATAACATGTGCTTGAGATATTAGTCTTGATTTTTTTTTTGAAAAAAAGAAAATTAATACCTGTTTTTATTGCAAATATGGCTTTGGAATTCAGAAGCTAGTTTGGCGAAAATAATTCAGATAAAAATTATGTCGAAATGCCTAATTCTGAAATGGTGTAATTTCATATTCATACAATTATTTTAAATAATGTTAGCTCCTAATTAAGCTCTGGGAACATACTAGTAAACTAGATGTATGTAGCAAAACCTGGAAACAACTCAAAGCCCATCAACAGTAGAATTGATAAATAGCTGTGGTGGGTTGAAAAATGGAAGGCTAGCAATGAAAGTGAGCTACAACTACTTGTAAGAACCTGGATGAATCCTCAGAGCATTTAACTGAGTGAAATTTTTTAAATGATTAAATAATAAACTCAGCATCATTCTGGTTATTTAAACATCCCAAACAAGAAAACTGAGTAATATGTTATATATGAATGAATACATAGAAAAAAAGTATGAGAACAGTTTTTTAAAAGTTAGGTTACTGGTTTCCTCTTGGAAAAGGGAGGGAGATTCAGCAAATGGAGAGATCTCTAGGGAATTTTAAAGGTCCTAATTACATTCTACCTTGGCCAATGGTGGGTAAATTGCTGTTTATTTTTATGTTTCTTTAACTATATATTATACCCACATATTGTATATAATGTATATATAATATATATGTATATTATATGTATGTATACATTATATACACATCTTCATGTATATGTGATAGAGCTCCTAATTTCTTTTATGATGTAACACTTTTCATCTAAGAAACATTTCTATGTTAGTACTTTTATGAATCAGGAGTTTCAAAAGCATGTTAAATACTTTAGGTCTCTGCCAGCATGTGATTGGTGAGTGAATTGTCAGGAAGCTAAGAACGTTATTTCAGTCAGCTGGCAATTGATACCAATCATCGCAGTTGACTTTTCCACCTAGCAATCTGTGCCAATTGTTAACATGGGTGAAACGAGCCAATTGCTTGAGATCAGGTTTTATTAATTTATATTAAAATTTAGCCTTAAACAGACATATTGGGAAATTAAGAAAATAAAAAGGACAAACCAAAAAATGCCAAAAGGAATTTAGAATATTTTGAAGCCAGTGCTTTCATTTAAAACATAAACCTTTATTCAGAGTGATTGGAAATCACAAGGCTATTGAGTGCACATCATTTCTGGCAATTGTATAATTCATAAATAGACAAATGGCTTAAGAAACATGGTAGAAAAATGTACTCCCAAGGAGGTATCATCTATGCCAAGTTTACTGCTGAGATCATAAACCGGTGACAATAGGGGTTAATAATAGAAGTGTTGGTAGTACTCTACTTATAATAGAAAGAACAGTGCTGCTATAATTACAATTTTCTTTTTTTCCCCTGTTATATAGAAATGAATCAATATCCAAGTAGAGAGAGGATAAAAATGTCTTTCATAATTTGCTCTGCTCTTCAAAAGAATTGGCTTCTTAGGTCTGCAAGTCAATTGTATCATTCAAAATTATTACAAGACTATTTATCAAATAGTGCAAATTAAAATTTGTTTTGACCCATGGAAGGTTATTTTATGTGATTTTCAGTAGAGACTGAATAATCATGAACAATTTCCTTTTCTGTACCAAGTTACTTTAAAAAAGAATCAATATGTTATTTCAGCAGATATTTAGAAAAATCAACTCTTCATGTGATCTTTTGCTAAGTTATGCTGACAACAAGACTATTATGTATGGATGATCCTTGCCTTGGCTTGTTATAAATTAGGTCCAGAAAAGACATTTGATTAGTGACTGTGGCAATAACTGATATAGCAATAGCCGATCTGATCGGATATCAATAGAACAGTGTTTTAAGTTGAGTAAATGAGTAAAATTGGGGACATATGTAATGAAAAAAATGTGTATTTTCCACATAACCAGGACTTAAATAAATTTGTTTGTGTCACGTAAAAAATTGGCATGTAGTCTGAATTAAAAGAACAGTAGTCTAAAATTCTGTGTGGTGCTTTGTTTCTTCTTTTATTTTCTTCATCTTTTTCAAGATAATAAAGAATCCATATTTTCTCTGTGTTTGCAGGAGGAATCCAGAATGAAAAATTGCTGAAATTTTGTACTAACTAAATTATTTGAGAGGTGAGTAATATTTTAAAACCTATTTTAAACCTAAATAATCAATTCAATTAGGTCAAATTTAAAGATGAAAATAAACGTTGAATAAAGAAGCAAATTCTGGGTTTTTGTATATCTCTGATTTTTCCCTTCTTTAATATTTTACTACCATTTTCAGTTGTAGCAGCACTTTTTTGAAAAATATTGTTGATGTTAAGAAATCTTTCTGTTAAGTTTTCTATCTGATCAACAAATTTTCCCTTTCATTTATTAATCTGTTAGGTTTCTGTCCTAGGATTCTGTTGTCATTTTCCTTGAACTCTTCCTTTAGCTTTGCCTCTAGTTCTACTCACTACTGGGCCACAAACTGTACTCATAGGAGCCCTAGCTCCCCACTGGTTAGCTCTGCCATTGTAGCCCTAGGACTCTCTCTCTGGTTCTCATTCACTCATTCATAAGAGCATCAGGTAAAAGGGAGTGTTTCTGAAACAGATGTGAAAACTCTCAAAGGTCCTCTAAAATTTCATTTTATTTACCATGTTATAACTACATGGCTAATAATACAAAGAGAAAGATAGTGCTGTTGGGCACCAGGTACCCTAAGTGTTTCCTCTATTTTAACTCCTTTGATATTTTCACAATCCTATGAAATAGGTACTATTTCTATTTTTATTTTACATAGGTGGAAACTGAAGCCCCAAGAGGTTAAGTACATTACCTAAGTGCTTTTAGGCTGCAAAGCCTACCTATTAGCCACTATGTAGCCTCTCCAAATACCTGTTTGCTAATTCATTAAAGCATTCAATAAAATGAATGAAAAAAGCCGATATACTTTTCCAACTTCAATACAACTAGTTTTTTAAAATTCCAAACTGCTTGTGCATATTGAATAATGAGTAAACATAGCATCTATATCTTTGTGATCTAACTCATTTCCAGTTTTAGGTACCATTTCCGGGCAGATGGCATTCAATCTTACCAAGTTGACCTTGGTATCTCTCTAAGTGACACATTCCATTTATGGTCTCATGCAAATTTACTATCTGGCTAAATTCTTGAGTTTGATTCTGGGAAATATCAGCGTCTTGACATTTTCCTCCAGCTTCACATTTGAAGAATTTCCTTATAAATCTGAAAGAAGTAAGGATGCCCCCATCTTTCAGGTGTACTTCTCTGATCCCTACCACCAAGCTAAGGGTTTAAGTTCCTTTGGCTTATAGTTTCCTATACCAAAATGCTGCTATTTATTCTACTTAAAATCATCAATATTTATTTCATTATTGCTGCTTCCAGAAATAAAACTATTTTGGCTTATTTACAAACTTCTACTCTTTTTTCATGTTTATACAGAACTTTAGAATACTTCATCATTGCACTCATATACTTACACTAAGATTCTTATACTATTAATATAATGTGCTGATATGCTTAATGTCTTGTAATTCATTTTTATGAGATTGGGTGTCATCATGCTCTTTACATATTAGGGTTCTATAGTCATGCATTGATTGTGTCTTCCAAATTTTTATGTATTCCATAGAAAATAGCACAGTGCTAAATGCTATAGAATTTAGATAATAAAGACTGAAGAGGTATTATACAAGGGTACATCAAAAAGTTTATGGAAAGACTTGTATTGTCTTTCAATTTTATTTTTTCACAAACTTTTTGAAGTAACCTCATAGATCCTTCAGTTCAATCTCTTCATTTTACACAAACGGAAGCTCAGTATTGGTTTTGCGTTGGAAATTATGTATATATTTATTAAATGTTTACATTATTGAGAACCTATAATGTTCCAGACACTTTAAGACATTACCTTAACTTCAATAGATGTCACCACTATTGACAGATGAGAAAACTAAAGCAGAGTTTCATGGCTTGCCCATGAGCACACATTTAGTGCCAAGGCTGGGATTCAAAGTCATTTTGTCCTGCTCCAAAACTAGAGTGTCTACTTTACTCCATCAGACTTTCTCTCTAATACACCAGAATATGCAGTTAACTAGTTCTGTGCTGGAAGCACTGAGCCATGTAAGATGACAGCATTTGAAGCAATCAAACCCTTTCAAATCATTCCATGAAACCCAACCAAAATTCAATCATTTAATTAAAAGAAAAAGATGAGTCCTTTCAGAATGTATTAGCATATCTGAATGAAAATTATTAAAAATTTGGTTCTAAGGAATTCAAAGGTACCTTTTTAAATATGTTCTTTTGCTAACAGTCCTGAGGGAACATGCCATGATCATGAAAGGAGAAATACTGTATGGGGCCATCAAGAGAGGAATTTGATAAGGCTGAATAGGTATCAGAAGTCAGTCACAAAAGGCCTTGGGTTTCACGTTAAAAGATTCATGTCTTCCCATGGGCAATGGAAAGCTTTCAAAATTGTTTCTCTCATGATTAGGTTATGTTACATGACACAGTGAACATTAAGAAAGAGATTATCTGGATGGGCCTAACCTAATTAAATGAGTCTTTTAAAACCAGCGATTTTTCTCTGGATGGTAGCAAAAGAGGAACTCAAAGACTCTAAGCATGAGAAGGATTTCATATCCCACTGCTGGCTTTAAGGTGGATGGGGACACATGCCAAGGAATGCATGTGGCCTCTAAATGCTGACAGTTGTCTGTGGCCAACAGCCAGCAAAGAAATAGAGACCTCAATCCCACAACTGCAAAAAACTGGAGTTAGCCAACAACCAGAATTAGCTTGTGAGCAGAACACAGTGATGCCGTGCCAGACTCTGACCTACAGAACTGTGACATTCATAATACATGAATGTCATTTTAAGCCATTGAATTTGTGGCAATTTGTTATGCAGCAGTAGAAAACGAATGCACCAATCTTCGTTAACACATTGGCAGTTTCCATTTCATGTGTTTTAAGAGCAGGCTATGAGCACATGCTTTCCAAGACTTCCATTACAACTACATCTTGAGTCCTTTTTTATTTTTCTTTCTCATTTTAAGAACAACCTGACTGTTGTAAAACAAAATCAGAATAATTAAACCCAGGGCCACATTATGACTTTCTTGGACTACAGGTATTTTTACTTTTGTGGGCCAATTTCTCTAAGCATTTGTGTTCTATGGCCACTGTAACAAATTTCCACAAACGTGATGGCTTAAAACAATAGAAATTTGTTTTCTCATAGTTCTGGAGGCCAGAAGTCCAAAATCAGTTTCACTGGGCCAGAATCAAGTGTCAGGAAGTCTGTGCTCCCTCTGGAGGTTCTGGGGGAGAATCCCTCCCTTGCCTTGTCCAGTTTCCAATGGTGGCCGGCATTTATTGGCTTGTAGCCATGTTACTTCAATTTCTGCCTCCATCTTCACATTGTTTTCTCCCCTTTGTGTCTAATCTCTCTCTGCCTCTAACTTATACATTAGAGGCAGAGAGAAATTATAAGTTACAAGTGTCTGCACCTGTGATGACATTTAGGGCCCAGCCAGATGATCCAAGATAGTCCCCTCATCTCAAAATCCTTAATTTAATCACACCTGCCAAAAAAAAAAAAAAAGTACCATATGAGGTAACCTTTGCAGGTTCCAGGGATTAGGACCTGATATTTTGGGGGGCTGCCATTCAGGTACTACATTCTACATTCCATAAAACAATATTAAAAATTATACTTCATTGGTATTAAGACAAATATATTAATATTATAAAATAAAATATTTTATTCAACCTAGATGTTTATTTCTGTGCATGGTTTTTAAAAGACACTATAACATTTATGTGGGCCTGTAAAAGTGTTGTGAGCTTTAGAGAATGTGCCTACCGTGCCTAATGAGGAAGTCAGTCTTGACCCTGCCAATCAATGAGAGGACTGTCAAGATCACATTATAAGAAATGAGCTTGGAATACAGATACTACTATGTCGTCTTTGGAAAGTATAATCTTCCATAGACAGTGAAGGTGCAAAAACTCTGGTAGCTGCCACAGTGAGCTTCAATGAGCTGACTTCGCACTGCAGCAAACCCCAGAAAGAAGGCATGAGTATGGGTATACCACCATCTCATGAGTCACCTTGCACAGAAGCTGGGACCATAAACTAATGCTCTCCCTCTCCTATTAGAAACTAATAGGATTAATTATATCATTCTAGCCTACTTCAGTGGCCATTTATACTCCAAGCTACCTGAACCATCTTCAGCGCATGCTCCTACTGCTTGGTGGATGCTCTGGTCACACAGAGTCCTCCATACTTCCTTGTTTTGCACAACTTGTCCTCTTACGGGTTCTGAGTCTCTTTGGTGAACATCAAAATCCTTTATATATTCAGTGACTTCTCAAGACCACTTCTTGTATCTTTCTATCTGAACAGAAATTCACCTTTCCCCAGAAGGCACTACTTTCCTGCTGTTCTCTTAGTAAATGCTTTCATTCCACATGTAGGCAGGGCCAGAATATTGGAGTTGATGTTCTCTCTGCTTTTCTTATGACCTCCAGACCATTACTATCATTCCTATTTCTGTTTGGTACTTGAGACATCTACCCTGAGTCTATACCACTTTCTTCCCACTATCATCTTGCAAACACCCTTTTATCCATCAAGTGTGTTATCTCTCACCTCACTGTCTTCGACTACTCCAGAAACCCTGCCATCATTCTTGGTGACTTGAAAATCCAGAGATGAACAAACCAACACTTTAGAGCTCCAATTCTTGGCTTCATCTTCTCTATTCATTTTTTGCTTCATTTTGCTTAAGCAATTTATTCCCATATTCATATCCTGTACTTGTCATAAGCAGACACGATTTCTGAAGTGTGTATTTCAAACATCCAGCTCTTAGGCCATTTGCTCAAGCACCCTCACCACTGCAATTTTTTCTGCCTCGTGATTTCTCCAATGCTGTCTCACCCCTTTCTCATTATTTTCCACCCCTTCTAGCTTCATGCTCACTCTTGTGCAGCCTACAGCCTAAAATCTATCATTCTAACACAACCTTGCAAATACCCTCTACTTCCTTGATTTCTCCCACATGATTGTGGCTGTCTGGCAAAACCTCAGTTGTGAAAGATGCCTACCATCAGCCTTGTCTGTGCCTTCATGGGAGCAGCTGAATTTTGCTAGAGAAAATCACCTTACTGAACTGCCCGGTTTCACTTTAAAACTTGAGGATCAAATTGACACTCATAAACATCAGACATCTTCCTGTGTTTATATATTATGCTTACTTTTTCTACTCCTAAAAAGACTCCTTTATATATTCTACCCTCTCCTCAAACTTTTCTCACCCCTACTCCATTCTTAGTACTAGCTGTTGCCTCATTTCCTTATTTCCTATTTTACTGGGAAAATAGAAGCCGTTTGATAGAAAATGCCTCACATTTTCTATGCCAAATCTAAAAATCCCACCTATACTGAAATTTATCTTCACTTTTCCCTCTTATTTCAGTTGAGGAAGATACCCTTCCCCAGCATCAAATGCAACTTTATGCACCCTTCCTCTGGGTCTCCTCTCCTCCTAGTTCTTATGGCTCTTCTCCTTTAGTTATCTTCCCTCTCTCCTTCCGCTAGATCATTCCCATCAACATATGAACATCATTTAGAATCTCCCAATCGTAAATAAAAATGCATCTCTTTTCCTCACTTATAATCTCATTTCCCCATGCCCTTCAAAGTTAACCTTTTTGAAGTGTTCTATATCTTAGTTGTTTCTGTGTCTTCGCCTCTCTTACCGCAATCATGATAGAGTGATTATCATCCCATTGTTCCACTGAAGCTGCCCTTATCAAAATCACACGATGTCCATAACCTATTTCAATAGCCCTCTCTCTGGTTTATAACATCTAAACTCTCAGCAGTCTTGACTACAGTCGACCACTTCCTCCTTCTTGAAATATTGCCCTCTTTTAGCTTCCACTATGCTCTCCTGGTTATCCTCATCTTGACAGCTGCTCCTTTTCTCCCTATTTCTTTCCTTTGTCTTTTTCTTTTTTGCTTTTAAATGCTTGAATTCCTTAATGCTTATTATTAAGTTCTCTTATTATTTTTCCATACCTATACCTTGGAGATGTTGCCCATTTTCATACATTTAAATGCATCTTCATGCTAATGACTCCATCATTTATCCCTGGCCCAGATGTCTCCTCTAAGGAAAATTCTAATAAAGGAAATTAATTAAATATTCATCCTGGTAGATGGGTCAAGAAGAAATATGAGAGCTCATGAGGACTTTCACTAACTCATATTACACCCCTGTAGGTTGTTCCATTTATGATAAAAGTAAGCCCACCTCTCATCTATAGAACTATCTTATTGGACTAGATTCTAAGCTTACTTTGCCTCCTGCTATTCCTGTGACCTTGTACAAGTTATTCAACCTCAACAAACCTCAATATGTACATTTGTAAAATAAATCTATCATTACTTACCAAATTATTATGTACATTGGCATGATTAAATAAAATATAAATTTGCACAGTACAATGAATGATATATTCCAGGTTCTCAGCAAACACTAGTTACTTCTTTGACTTTAAGATGCACCTTTTCACTTTTTTCTGAATTATGAATGTTTCTTACTTGAAAGCTATTACAATACCAGTAAACCATGTAGAGACAATAATATAGTTGTGTGAAATTCTTCTGTTGACATCTTCTGGTAAGATCAAGTATCAAAGGGTCTTAGATTTGATGAACCAAAGATATTAGACTATGGTTACAGTATTAATTATTTAAATCATCAAGCACTTAAACCCTCTCTTTACTAGAAAAATATTTTGTAGATCAAGGAAACAGAAAAACTGAAAATATGATATCATCCTTCAGAAATCATAAAATCTAATCAGTGAAAAACAGGGATAATTGATAAAATAAATGAAACTTTTTTATGGAAAGCAAATACATAACGTTGTAACCCAAGCTCTATAGAATTATGAGGAAATTTAACATAAACCAAGATCACCATGCCCTGGCAATACTTAGAAAAAGATGAGTTGGCATTGAAATTCATGAAGAGAAGGGAATGGAAGAGAGACAAGGGAAAGAAGCCATGGATGAATTACACAACCAGTTTCCAAGAGATGGGGATGAGTATGCTTTGTTGGAAAAATTAAGAGATTGATTAAACCAACTCTTACTGCAGAGTTTTATGAGAGAAGGTTGCATACCTATTGTTGAGACCAAAGTCAGTATATTCCAAGTTGAGTTTATAATTGAGACAGAAGAGGGAGAGAACGGTGGTTCAGAGGCTGCAGTTGCTGTTCAGATGCACGAGGATTCATTCTTGAATTACAGTCGTTGCCGAAAAAATGGTAAATCAACTGAATCTTGTTTTAGTCCATTTTTTGTTGCTATGACAGAAATACCTGAGAATGGGTAATTTATAAGGAAAAGAGGTTTATTTGGCTTATGATTTTGGGACAGCTGCATCTGGCACAAGCCTCGGGCTGCTTCTCCTCATGGTGGAAAAGTGGCAGGCAGCTGGAGTGTACAAGCAGATCACATAGCAAGAGAGGAAGCAAGAGAAAGAGAGAGGAGGTGCCTGGGTCCTTTAAACAGTCAGCTCTCACGGGAACTAATAGAGCGAGAACTCACTCACTACCCCTCCTGCCCCAGGGAGAGCATTAATCCATCCATGAGTCAATCAGTTTCCAACACTGCCACATTCAGGATCAAATTTCCACATGAGTTTTAACGGGGACAACACATCCAAACGCCATCAAATCTCAAAGAGACTAAGAGGTAATATTTAGAAAGATCTCGTGATTCTGAAGGCAAAGACTGTAATCAAGCCTCATTCTAGATATTGAGCCTGGAGGACTGGGCTTTTGGGGTTACTGTGATAAGAATGCCAAAATAAGAAAGAAAACATAATGGTTCGTAGGTTTAGATAGCTAAATATTTTAGTCAGATAGTATAGAACACACTAATCATGAAGATGTGCATGAGGAAATTTCTCAAAGAACTGGAGAGAGAAAAGTGGAGCAAGATGAAGAAGTCAAGACTTGTCTACATTTGCTACATTTTTTCTCACTTTCAGTGCAGCGTTCTTAGTTCAACATAACATGCATCGGGACACTAAACTGATGTAATTAGACATGAAATTTCCTTTGTAAACAAAGAAATGACAGAAGAGATTCCAGAAACTGGCTCTCAGATTTTAACTATCACAAATCCAGAATAGAAAAACTGACATTTAGAGACCTATATTTTGAATTATAAGTTTCTGGGGTAAAGATAAGAAGTTCAGGAAACAGGGAATATGAGTGATTTTGCATTTTCTGATTTTTGCCCTTCGTTTAAAATAGAAATAAATCACCCTTCCCCATGTCATTTGTAATAATTTTCTTAAACAATAAACTTTTGTCTGCACAAAATCAGATTATTTTAGGTCTAAGCAATTAAAACTGGTAATAATGAAAGAATAAGTCAACTAATAAAAACATTATAATTGCCGAATATGAGTCCCCCTCACATAAGCTTCTTTTTATGATACAATAGTAGCAGATTTTTTTCACGTTATCCGCACAATGTGTTTCGGTTCAATATACACTTTCTAAAAGCATATTATTCACCACTTGCAAATAACAGAATAGCATAAAATGGAAACAATTTTAAACAAAATAGGGAAGTACATTATGAGAACTTAAGTACTACTTTTTATTTGCAAATACACTAGTGTTTTTTCGTAAAGGATTTCCATAAATGGTTTCCTTAAAGGGTCCCATGAAGGAAAATTAAAGCCACAGTTTTAGCATGTTACATATTTCTCCCTCTGCAACAGAAGGATTTGAGTCTCTGTGGTACATATGGTTATTAACTGTCACTATTAGATGCCTACGTTTCTTCCCTTCATGAACATACCCCTTCCCCTTTTTTACATTTGGAAAATGAACTTAAGGGCATCAGAGAAAATATATTTTGTTCATTAAGAAGACAATCTTAATAGTAATCTTTTTTCCCTGAAATTCATACTATAATATGAATATCATTTTATTAGTCAGAAGTGAGTTTACTTTGTGATATTATTATGCTACATTTTCAGGTACACGCAAATCAAGTGAAAATTTTGGCATACTGAGCTGTTTACTTGAAAAACAGCTCAGTCATTTGTTGTTCTGTTTTTTGTTTTTGTTGGTTTATTTTAATCCTTAAAATGGCACAATTAGTTGAAATGCATAATAGGAGAAAAAATTCATAAACTCAAGAAATTTGTATCATAGAGTAAGTAAATATTCAGGTAAAAAAGATAGGCTGTAGTAATGTTTCCTGAAAATACTATAGGTGACAATGACTGCAAAATAAATACAACCATGACTTTTCAAGCCTTTTATTTTATTTTTTTACACTATTCATTTCAGATTAAACAAACTAAATGAAAATTAAGAGCATTTTGGAACTCAAAACAAAATCCTCATAACGGAGCAGACATTTATGGCAGGGTTCCTAAGAGTGGCACAAGGCAAGACCAGTTATTCTTGAGAGGAAGCGATGTATGTTTAGGATAAGCGTGGCTAGCAGTTGCCGTCGCCACAGGTTTGGCTCATTGGTTGGAGTTTCATCAATAATACTGACAGTGCAATCACATTGGTAAGAAGTTTGAGCTGAGTCATCCCCTAACATATTCCATTTATTAACAAAAGTATAGAAATCTGATTTGGTGCTCGGACACAGAAAAGATTTATATTTGAGAAAGCTTTCCATTAGTATGGTGGATAGGTGGGAGATTAAAATAAAAGGAGAGGTAAAAGATTGAAAATCAGTTTTATGCCATCAAATTAGCTAATTTTCACTTGGGAAAGCATTGATTTAAATCTAAATATTTATTAATATGTTTAATTGACAATTCAGACACCTATTTGATAGCTAAAGCCACTACAGTTTTTTGACAATCTACATCCAAAGGAAAGACATGAGTAATGTATCTGTCATCATTTCTTTGGTATTTGTTTAGTCACATTCATAAAAGGGCAAAAGTGTCTCTATTTATTTAGAATCATTATTTTCAAAGTCATTTTTCCATAAAAAATATCTTCATATTAAAAGACAACTAAAATTGAAAAAGACACATTAGGTATATCATAATTTTAGAAAATATTATTTATCTTTGACTTCTTTAAAAATGGGTTCACTACATAAAAAAGAACAGAAGCACAAGAGAAACATTGTTTATAACTATATTTAGCAAGGAATGATATATCACTTTATTTTCAGTAACAGATTCAATCTTCTCTTTTCCCAGATTAAAAATTAATCTTTTTCATTTTTATGACCCTGCACATCATTGATTTTAAAGTATTTTAAAGTAGTATGCAATATTGGTGTAAGTTTTCGTGTCTTATATTGGAAATTATGTCTTCAATTGCAAGGTACAATACTGTTTATTAAAGGGTCTAGTTTTCATATGGTGGATACTACTATTTTGGAACATTAATTTTGAACTTATAATTTTCAGCTGCTATAATGTAAGAACATTTTTGAATAGAACACCTTATTACTAATGCTTTGTGCTTTATTTGATATGTTGATTAATAAATCAATATGCCAAACCCATAAACTCAAAATTTTCTAGAAATATAATTTTAGAATAAATTATGTAATCAAAATTTCTTTTGATCCAGAAAAATGTCTCAAAAAGCAGTGTGGTATAGGGGAGAAAAATAATGGATTTTGCTTTTTTATTTAACTCCACCTGTTACCGACAGTGCATATACAGGCACATTAGTCAATATAACAGGAGATTAACCTATAAACCAAAATGCCAACCTATTAATTTACAGGCAGAGCCAAAGTTGTCTCATCTGCAGAGAATGAGCATCCCTCTTTATGTAGGAATATATGCACAATCCACATTATAATTTCCAGCCATGATAGTGAATTTGGAATTAGGACAAAGAAAGTTGGGTCATCTCAGTATCAATTTTTATAAAGCCATTGTGCTTTGGTATTCCTCCTCCTTTATTCTGGGAATTTTGCTATTTCAGTGAATCATACTGATCATTTAGGATATGAGCTCACTTTCTGCACGTATTGTTTGTGCTCTCCAACACTTATTTCTGGATTTTTTTGTCCTTTGAATTTGCAATCAATGCTTTGCCTGGATCTTTTCCTCATGGCACAATATAATTCCCAGAATTACAAATTGTCTTATATTTACTATATTTTATAGATATTGCTTGTTGATATCACTCAGGGGAACATTTCCATTTTATGAATAAGTTTTGTTCAATTCACAAAGTAGGGTGTTGCAGCCAATCCCTTTCATGATGTGTTGATGCAAATGTAGAACAGATATTGTGGAATGAATGAGGAGTAAAATCTCAGCTGGGTAACGAGGCAGTAAGACAACACCCATCAGATATATTGCCATCATCCCTTTAAGTTCTCTCTGAAAATAAAGCTAAAAGCCTTGTACCCCAGAGTGATACAATAACCTGTGAATGTAACGTGGGAGCCACTGTGTATAATCTCTAAGATTATCAGTAACAGAAGAGTGGAATAGGTCCAGAGGTGAGAAAAATAAATGTTCCTATATTTTAAAAATTAGGCAAGATTATCTTAGAACTATAACCATAACTATACTGTTAACGTTAGTTAATACATTTATCCACGATATATTATTAAATTAATTTAACATCCAGTTAATCTCTTTCCCTGTATTTGGCATGGCCTTTGACTCAACAGCACCTTCATGATGCCTTCTCCCTTCCCAAAATCCCTTGGTTATACCACCTCATGGTTAAGGGTACCCTTTCCTTAAGTCATGTGCTTCTTGGAGTCTCATCTCGCAGGGATGAGTCTGTTGCTTCTGTAATAGGGTTGTCTTCTCTCACTCGAACGCACACAAGCTGAGGGGCTGGCATCGCAAATCAAAATGTGAGGTTAAAATTTACGTGACAGGTGAGGCTAGTTATATAGAATTGTGACTTCGTAACTATGAAGGTTAATAATTGAAACAATGAGTCATAATCATTTCCTAACATAAAAAATAGAGATAAGCCTACATATGAGGTCTGGGGTTTGGGTGATATCTTCTTTTATTAGTATATTTAGAATTTCTCTGAAAAGATCCTGAAAAATCTTCTGCTCGGAAAAGAAGAAAATGAGCTAAGTTCACTTCCTAGCTGAAGAAAAATGTTTTTGGAGAGTTTATTCCAGTAGTTCAACAAATATTGGGGAAAGTATTCTACCACAGTGGTAGTCAAAGAAAGAAAAATAAAATCATATAATATTGTGACTTACATATTAAATTAGCAATTTTTAAATGAGTCTTTCCAATGCTAATAAAAAATTAGAGAAATCTGTTGGAAATAATCATTAGGGACTAAATTTTTTTTTTTTTTTTTTTTTTTTTTTTTTTTTTTTTTTTTTTT
>NW_007727845.1:159961-171939 GCF_000696425.1 Galeopterus variegatus | reverse complement strand
GTATGTGGGATCCGAACCCTCGGGCGGGAGCGCCGCCGCGCTTCCCAAGCGGCGCACTATCCAGTGCGCCACCGGGCCGGCCCAGGGACTAAATTTTTAAAAATAGATTGTTGGTATTTGTGAAGAGTGTGAGCTAATCTGGGAAAACACTGTTAAATTTTAAAAAGAGTTATTAATAAAGTTATTTATAGCAGCATTACTTAAAGTAGTCCCAAATTGGAGGCAATCTAAAATTCCACTAAAAGGGAACAATAAAATTTAAAATGTGACACTATAATGGTATATTACATAGTTGTAAATTTATGCTTAAAATAACAAGAAAATTATTTAAAAATAATCCTTTGTTGCTAGAGAAAATCAGATAAGCACAAAGATTAGACACAATATAAACACAGTATCTCCAACCTGCCCTGGGTCCTCATTGCTGCCTGACAATACTTTTGTTTCTCCTGTTATCTCTCCTTCCTGTTATCCTCGGCAACTATTTAGAAAGTTTTTAAATCTCCTCACAACGCTGACCCTACAATCTCTCAGATCCTTCTCAGAGAATTTGTTTGCCTTGCATTTCACAAAGCAAATGGAAGCTGTCATATTTCTTCAACTTCTTTTCCTAAAACCTTCATAATTTTCAGCAGCTGTACTGCATCCTTTCCTCCTTCTCTCTAGTTAGTATAAAAAAGGAGCACTTTGTCTAGCCTAAAGCTAATCCTTCTTCTGTGCTCTGTATCCCACCACCTTCTATCTCTTTAACATCCTCACTTCTCCTTTTCTCTCCCCTGCCTTCAATGTCTTCTCTAATCACCTAATTCCATCAGTTTTAGCATTGCTTATCTCAATGGATACAAACAAAATGACAGCTAGATAGAGAAAATTAATTCTATTGTTGTACAGTCAACCCAGGAATCCAAAATTAATAATGATTTACTGCATGTTATCAAACGACTATAGAAGAGGCGATCAAATGTTCATGTCATAAAGAGATGGTTTAGTTTTGCAATGATGAATATGCTAATTACTCTGATTAGATCATCACACATTGTATACATGTATTGAAATATAACTCTGTATCCAATAAATATGTGCAATCAATATGCTTTAATGAAAAATTAAAATCAAATGGGCAAATATTGACACATTTTAATTAAGGTCCAAACTTAAAAACAAATAAATAAAATAAAAATTGCTCATCTCTCTAACTTTAAAACAACAAATATAAAGAAAAAAGACTGGTAAAGTTTGTCTTTTCCATAATGATATCAAAAGAATTTATCATTCCTTCAACTCCTAATCCACTGCAATCAGGCATCTGTCCTTACCTTATATGCTATCTCAGCAGCATTTATAGAGCTGCCATTCCCATCCTGAGTTACTTTCTTTACTTGGTTCCTATTTACACTTCTCAGTTCTGCCTTCCCTCTTCTCTTTCTGACCATCTCCCTTAATCATCTCTATTGGCTCTCCTGCCTTTGATAAGGCCTTAAAATTGGCATTCTTCAGGTGTATTAGTCTGTTTGTGTTGCTATAACAAAAATACCTGAGACTGAGTAATTTATAAAGAACAGAAGTTTATTTGGCTTACAATTCTGGGACAGTTGCATCTGGCGTGAGCCTCAGGCTGCTTCTACTCATGGCGGAAAGCAGCAGGCAGCTGGCAGGTACAAGCAGATCACATGGTGAGAGGAAGCAAGAGAGAGAGAGAGAGAGGAGATGCCAGGGTCCTTTAAACAATCAGCTCTCGTGTGAACTAACAGAATGAGAAATCACTCATTAATCCCCCCTCCCCCAGGGAGAGCATTAATCCATTCATGAGGGATCTGCCCCCATGACTCAATCAGTTTCCAACACTGCCACATTCAGGATCAAATTTCCACATGAGTTTTGGAGGGGACAACACATCCCAAGTCCATCACTAGGGCTCTGTCCTAGGCCACCTTCATGTTTTACTCGGTTCCCTGTTCCTAGATGATCTCCTCTACTGCTATAGCTTCAGGTATAATTAATAAGCTCAGGTCTTTACCTCCAGCCCTGACCATTCTCTCTCCTGAACTTCAGAGCTATATATCCAACTGGCTGGTGGACACTTCCAAGTGGATATCCCACAGGCACCTTAGATTCAATATGTCAAAGCTTCTCTTTCTAGTCCCTCTATTACCATCGAAATGGGCTTCTCCTCTATCATGTATCAGCTATCTTAGTGATGAATGGAAACAGTTATCCAAATCAGAAATTTGGGAGTAATTTTTAACTCTTTCCACTCCTTTAACCTAATAGCTAATCGAGTTAAACACCAAAATCTGTATTTCTACACCTCAATATTTCATAAGTCCCTCTTTCTCTTGTCTGGATTTTTACCATAAGAACAAACTGGCTTTTCTACATCAGTCTTGCCTCCATCTCTATTGGTGGTGTGCTGGTAAATGTTTAATAATTATTGCTCAGAAAAAAAAGAAAAGCCCCAATTTGTAGTATTTGCCAGTTTCCATATGGTAAATACTCACAGCATGACTAATTTCAAGCTACCAGTGTGAGAGAGAGGGGAGGTGCCAGGGTCTTTTAAACAACCAGCTCTCATGGTTCACTCACTGAACATGGAGCTGGGAAGTGATGCCAACATTTGGTTTCAGAAAACAACTGTTTCCGGTCAAGTGTTCTTCTATCCTGGCTACATGCCAGAATAATCCAGGGATCTTTACATATATGAAGGTACTCCAAAAAGTTCATGGAAAAATACTATTGAAAAATATACTAATCAGAGTTCTCCAGAGAGATAGAACCAATAGAATATGCATATAAATACATAAAAAAAAGATCTATTAAGAGAATTGTCAAGGCTGGGGAGTCCCATTATAGGCTGTCTGCAAACTGGCTGCTGGTAGCATGGCTCAGTCCAAGTCTGAAGGTTTCAGAACTAGGGAAGCTGATGATGCCATTGATTTAAGTCCTGGAATCTGAAAGCTGAAGAGTCTCAAGCTCTGATGTCCATGGACAAAAGAGCAGAGTGTGTCTCAGCTCCAGTGGAATGAGAGAGAGATTTGCTTTTTCCTCCATTTTTTTGTTCTCTCCAGGCCCCCAGCAGATTGGATGGTGCCCTCGCATATTTATTTTCTAGGAATAGATAATTGAGTATCTCTAATATATTACATGTTACCAAGGACTGTCATCAATACTTAGAGATGTCTCTTTAAGCTAATGTCTGTCCTTATAAAAAGAAAACAATCAGATCATAATATGCTAAATGTTCCCTACTCCTACCCTTCCCTTCTTTGCTTTTGAAAATTAATGCGACCTAGTAGAAAAAACTGAGTTCAAATCTGGATCCAGCTCTCCTAAGCTGTTATTTAATGCTTCTGAACTTCATTTTTCCCAACTGTAAAATGGGGTTAATAGTACCTATTTTAAAAAGGTTATTGTGAGGATTATAAGAAATGATGATTATATGACATAGTTTTATATTTCAACAATGCCAAATGCTACAGAGTCCCTGGGAGAATCAGAATTGAGAAAAACCACTGGGTTTAGCAAAAAAAAGATGAATCACATCAGCCCTTCTCAAGTGCAGTGTCATAAGGGTGTGGGGGTCAAAGCCAGACTGCAAGGACTTGAAATAAACTGTAGAACATAAAGGCTGACCATTGCTCAGAGCACGTTGACAAAAAAAAAAAAAAAACAAAACAAAAAAGAAAAGAAAAGAAAAGAGAAATATGTCGTATCTAGAGGGGGCAGCAGAGTCAAAAGAAAGTTTTTTAAGTTAAGTGACCTCAAAGAAGTCAGTGGCAAGGGAGAATCTGAACAAGCAAGAGAAAAGCCTCAGGTGGGAGGCAAGTGCTCAGAAGCCGAGAAGGTCTAGGTGCAGGTACAGACATCACACTTAGTAGCTGGACTTCAGCAGTAGCAGGATTCGTTTTCCTTGGGACTTGAAGAGGCCCAGATTAAAATGAGTACAACTGATATTTTTAAGACCTATATTTCTCCTCAGAGAAAGAGAAAATTTTACAAAAATTCTCCATGAGAGTCAGATGAGACAATGTCAATCAATGAAAGAAATGAGAAGGAATAAATGCTCAGGTTTCAAGTTACCAGCAATTAGCAGCTCCATTATCTTTATATTTTTGATCATTAGTTAAGTTCGAGAAATACTTGTTAGCCAGATTTCAAATAATTGATTGTATCCATCTTAAAAATCAGTGTTATTTTTGTTACAAGCTTAAGAGAAATCAAGGACTAATTTATTTCAAAGAATTTGGTGCAATGGAGGCCTGAAAAATGTCATATTTTAAACACAATACTAAGTGTTTTGGTGACTTTTTTCCTTCACCTTGCATTTTGGGCCACGCACCATTTCAGGTTCTAGAAATTCAGTGGTGTGCAAGGTGGACAAAGTTGCTGCTCCTAGTATTTACTTTCTGAACAAGGGAATCCAACAGGACAGAAGGAAATAAATAACTGCACAGTACATCTTAGGATAAGTGCTCTGAAAAGTAAAGTTGGCAGATGTGGGTGCAGAGTGTCTGTGGGGGTGGGTTGCATTACTGAGGTCAGCTGATCTGCAAGGTCCTGTCTGGCCAGTTGACATCTGAGATGAGACCTGACTGCCATGAAGCAGAGCCATGGGGAGATTGGAGAGTGCAGAATTCTAGTTGCTCAGCAAATTCCACAGGCTTGAAGTGGAAAAGTGAAACAGGAGAGGCAGCCCAGTGTAGATGAGGGAAAGGAAAGCCAGAGAGAGTGGAACAAGGGGAGTTCCAGAATTAGGCAGGGCATCTTGCAGACCGTGAAAGGAATCTGGGTTGATTGTTAGTGCAATGGGATGTCACTGTAGGGTTCATCAGAAACAATCTGACTTCTATTTTACAAAAATTATTCTGGATACTGTGTACAGAATAAATTGCGACATTTGATCATATTACTATTTATCACTATTGGTTATGAGACTCATAAAAGCTCTATTCAATTGTAGCCTGTTTAGATAAGAATCTTACCATAATTTTGATGAAAGGGGCAATAAGGGCTCTCTAGCTTCCTCAGTTTCTTTATTTTACAGGTGAGAAAGTTAAGGTCTACAGGTGAAGTAATACATTCGTGGTCATCCAATCCGTTGGTGGCTGAGCAAATTCCCTCTCTCTTTTGTTCTTCCCGTGGGACCTCACTTTCTCCCTTGGCTTTGACACACTGTGTATATGTGTGTGTGTATATACATAAATATACACACATATATGCCCTCTCTTGATGTAGCATCATCATAGGAAGGACACTAGCTTTGGATCATTTCAGTGACTACCCCCAAAGCCTAGAGAGTATTGCTTAATGTGTGCATCTATAGCAGAATAATCTAGGTTATTTGTTACAGATGTAGCTACTGAAACGGAGTCTCTGGGAATGGGACCTAGTTATTGCATCCTGAAGAAAGAAAACCTAGAAAAGTTCAGGAGCTTCCCAGTTTTAAAGATGGAGCATCTATCAGTTATACTCAGTCCTAAGCAATTGTGATTGAGCTCTCTCCATCAGACATTTTTCTAACATACTAAAGAAATAGTCCACTCATTTTACTTCTATGCCCCATTACACCCCCAATACAGCTTTAACATACTGTCTTGAAGAACAAGAAGTCATTTTGTGAATTAATATAGCCCCCAAATACTATATACTCATATGGGCAAACCTATACATTTAAGACAGTGGCTGATCTAATCACTGATAATCTGTTATCCAGAAGTGGTATATATTGATTAGAAAGAAGAGAAAATATGCAATATATTTTAGAAAGGTTTCCATCAAAAATGATTATTTGAGCAGTAGGATTTTGATATGTGGAAAATTCTTTTATAAGCAACATCTCATTTGCCTGAAGATGGTATGTAAATAGAGGATCATTGCTAAAGCTTGTGTCTTTTACCATTGGAAAAACATACCTATTGGAATTGTATTTGTTGTTTACTCCCTATAATTTTCCCATTTGTGAATAAGGAATCTTGGTAGGTACATTTTCAAATTTAAGTTTCACAATTGCTTCCCAAACCAGTAGCTAGAGGTGAGGTGACCGATGGGGCAGCCACCTTCGGGGAGCAGCTCTTAAATGACATTAATACAATAACAGCAAACATGCTACTACTTGAATTTTTACTTCATGCTAGATGCATGGAATCATCTAATTTAATACTTCCAACCAACAAAGATGCATTATTATATTCATTTTACAAGTAAAAAAACTCATTACCACTTTATTCAGCATTCTTTCATATTGGAGAGTTAATATCAGTCTTCTGAGCAGCAGAGAAATTTTTCCAGGTTTCTGGGTGAGGACTTGATTTATGAGAATTGTGAAGGATGTGAAAACCTCTGACACAGAGGTTACAACTAAAAGCATCACAGCCACTGGAACAACTCTAAAAATATTGTCTCAGAATGGCAAACACATAAAGAACATGAGAGATCTATTTTGGCACCTTAGCCTGGCTTTTTGATCTAACTCTGGTGATTTTGACATTGTTGCTGTAGTGAAATGCAATACTAATTTCAAGGACATGACATAGGAACTAAAGACTAAGTATAAATCTTTCTATATTTTAAGACTAAAATATATAAAATTTGGTATTGTGTTTCATATTAGCTTTAAGTGTTATGAATTGCCCATCTAAGTCCTTTCTAAACTGAGTACAGAGCTCATACTCATAGGGTGTATTTTGTGTGTGTGTGTGTGTGTAATCTACATATTAGCTTAATTAATTGACAACATATTTAACTTGTGTTTCCCAATTTGTTTTTAATTTATTCTAATCTAATTTAAAAATTTACAATTTACAATTTACTTAATTAACCTACAAAATATGCAATGCTGGATAAAATACAAAACAACAACAAAACAAAGCATACAAATAAAATTATTTTTGAACTTGGAAAAAAAAGAATGGAAAATCTTTAGGAAATGAAGAGTAAACTCATAGAAGAATGGGTCAGAGTTGTAGATTGAGAGATTAAAGGGAAATCAAGTCAAAATATAAACCTTAGCAGTTGAAGACTGGGTTATAACACTATCACAGGAGAGAAACCTGTCTGAGACCCAGAACTTACAAGAAACTGGAGTTGAGCTACCAGGAATCCTGAAGGGTCTACATTTTGAAAGAACAGTAGGAAAACCCACCTATGGGACTAGAAAGAAAGCTTACCAACTAGAGCCATGTGGAAAAAAATCACCTGTGAGAAATTGGAAACCAAGACCTGTGCAGCATTCTGGTGTGAGATCCATGTGGTACAGAGACGTCAAAAGCTACCAACGAAACCAGTAAAGGCAAATTCATATCCAATAAAATTTTATTGAAATAACATATTATCAATGATTGTCAAAGTCACTAGAGAAAAAAATACAATAAGAGATATATTGACACAAATTTTCCCACTAACAACAGTAGATGGCAGAAAATAATAGAATAATTGCAGTACTAAAGGAAATTTATATTTAGCTAAGTAGTTATTAAAGGAGCAAAAATAAGTAAATTTGTAGACATACAAATATTGAAAGGTTTTACTACTCTCAAACCCTTGTTTAAAGCAAAATTGAGCCATGAAGATTAGAATGAGAAGGTCCAACATATGTCTAATGTGCATTGCAGTGGAGAGACTGCAGAATGGGAGAAGTATATATTTAGGGGAAAAAAGGGTAAGGAAAACATAAAATAGTATAGCAGTAATAAGTAAAAATATGTACTAACGATTATAGTAATACAAATAGATTAACTGTACAATTAAAAGACAAAGACAGTAAGATTGGATTTTTCAAAATGTACCAATTTGTTTTATAAAACATTATTTCTGTGATATTCTTGCCTCAAATTAATTACCCATGGGAAACCATCAGTTATATTTCAACTAAGGAGCATTATTTAAAGTAATTTGTCTTGTATTCTTTAAAAATGCCAAGGTAATGAAAGAGAGGAAGACTGAGGAACTGCGCCAAATTAAAAGAAATTAAAGCTATGTAACCGTTAAGTTCACCATGTGGTGAACTTATGAGGGACATTACTGGAGCAAATGGCGAAGTAGAATGGAATCTGTGGTTTAGATGATAATATTAGACCTATGTTAATTTCCTGATTTTAATGATTGTACTGTGGTCATATAGAAGAAGGTGCTTGTTTTTAGGCAATACACACTAGAGTGTTAAGGAGTAACAGCTTTACGTCCTTAACTACTTCTCAAATAGTTCACAAATGTTACTATTTTCTAAAACTAAGAGAAAATTATACAAACCATACAATTTTCACAATTTTTATATAAATATAATGTCATTTCAAAATAAAGTTAAAAAAGAAAACATCATCAAAACTTACAACTTTAATAGATTAAATGATAAAATCCTATGATCTTATTAAAATTGTAGTAGAGGAATGTCCTTACCAGTAGGAAATGTTTGATAAAATAGTAGGGTTGAATTGTAATAATGTCTGCAACTTGCTTTCAAAAAGTACAGCAATATACATAGATGCACAGTGTACTCTCATAGATAAACACGGATATGGAGAAAGAGAGGTGAAAAAGAAAGCAAACAAATAAAGTAAAATGCTGAACCTTTGGGGTTCCTTGTACAATTCTATTTTTTGTCAGATTTCCAAGAAGAATCTGAGGCCAGGCTGTGGGCGTTCTGCAGGGGAAAAATTGTAAAGGATGGACGGATGACACAGGACAGAGAAGGGGAAGGGGCTGAGCAAAGAAGTGATCTCAGGTAAAATCGTCCCTGACTTTTCCTACAGGAGAAGTTCTGGAGCCCACATCACAGAATTGTCCACCCTGAGGCAGGCGGCTGACCTTTTGTAGCCCCAAACATGCAGTCGTTGGCGGTGGGCTGCGTGTTGGGAGCTGGGTAGGGGTTGGGGTGGAGGGCAGAGGAAAGAGCTACATAACTTCCCTGCAGAGGCAGCTCCCCTTGGTAAAGAGGAATTCTCCGGAGAACAAATGCTGTAGTTGACGAGCAGCCACCACTGATGCAATGAAGGACAGATGCTTCAGCTAAGTAAGAGAAACAGGAAGGAACTTATAGCAACTACTACATGTTCCTATATCTTTTCTGTGCCTTTGAAAATTTTCATAAGAAGAAACTGCGTCTTGATAGACACAGACAAAGCAATTAATAAAATCTAATGCCAGTTTGGTAAAACATCACTGATTTATAAGCAAATTTATAACAAAAGTATTTCTTTAACTAGATAAAGTTATCTACCAAAAAACCTCACCTGACTTCACACTTAATGACAAAACTTTGGAAGCGTCTCCATTAAAGTCAGAAACAGGAAAAGAAAGCTAAAAATGGCTATTTTTTACCATTTTAAACAGGATTGTAACCAAAGACAAAGACAGGATAAGGATAAAGAAATAACATATGTAAGACTGGGAAAGGAAGAAGCAAAGTTATTATTACTTGCTTATACTATTACTTTCTATCACAGAAGCTTAATAATAATCTATAAGCTTTTAAAACACGATTGCCATAGGTCAACAGAAAGCAAAATGCTCTTACATAACAGCAATAATCAATTAGAAAAATGCAATAAAAAAGGACTTTCCATTCAGAATAGTAACAAAACCTCCAGGGTCCCTTGCATTAAATATACAAAAGAGGTTCGTGGCCTGTACTGAGACAACGCAAAGTGTTATTGAAGAAAATAAAGTAGATTTGAATAAATAGAAAGAGACAAATCATTTTTATCAATGAAAAATTCCCCAAAACTATTATAAATGTTCAATACAATTGTAAGTAAGACCTGAATATGAACTTTGCTGAAACTGAACAGAAATTCATATTGAAGAGTAAACAGCCAAGATAGCCAAGACAATTCTGTTACACAAATATTAAGGTTTATTATAAACACATAATTAAATTAGTGTGAGTTTGGTGCTGGGGTACATAAAAAGATCTATAAAACAAAATAGAGTCCAGGAACACACTGAAGCACATATAAGAACCTATATAACGTAGAAGTAGAAACACAACTCCATGGGGAAAAGATGGACTATTCAATAAATAATGTTCAAACAATCGGCTTTCTATATGGGAAGAAATAAATTAGATCCTTACATAAACCTGTAAAATGAAATACATTTCAGGTGTACTAAATTTCAAAAATGTGGAAAAAAATTTCTTAAAATATATTAGATGAATATTTAGAAGAATGTCTTTTTAAACTTGGGATAAGGAAGAATTTATTAAGAAATGCACAAGAAGATGACTCATAAGAAAAAAAACAGATTAATGTATTTGCTTATATCAAGGTTTAAACTTTTGTACGAAAAGTAACAGTACAGGTAAAATTAAAAAACAAATCATATGCCAACAGAAGGTGTTCATAAAGGCTATAATCCCTGATAATCAAAAAAGAAAAAGAAAAGAAAGAAAGAAAGAGAGAAGAGAGAGAGAGAGAGAGAGAGAGAGAGAGAGAGAGAAATAAGGCAGCCCAAGAAGAAAATGGTCAAAGGTTATAAATAATAAGAGAGAAAAATTTGAATGATCAAGAAATAAATGAAAGATGCTGACTCTTACTAATAATAATCAGGTAAACGCAAATTTAAATAACACCGAAATAACATTTCACACCCATTGTAATTGTCAAAAAATAAAATAAAATAAAATAAAAGCCATATAAAACCAAGCATTGGTAAGGGTATGAAAACCTGGAGCATGCATACTGTGCCTGTGAGATGAGCATTGTTACAACAACTCTAGAAAATATCTTGACAATATGTAGTGAAGCTGAATATGTGCATACCTTATGGTCCAACAAGAAGACTCACCTTGCAAGAACGTACCAGAATATTCTTTGCAATATTATTTGTAATGGAGAAACAATGACAACAACAAAAATGAGCATCAGTAGGAAAATGGGTAAACTGTGGTATAAACAGCAGGAGTAACCTAACATATATATACGTATATGGGTAGTTACAAAAAATGTGAGGTAACTTGCTGAATGACACAATAGCATTTATATAAACCTTAGAAAACACACAAAACGGTATATTGTCAGTGGAGATAAACACATATATATGTAAAAACGTTAAAAACATAGACTGGAGGGAATCAAATCAATATCTTGGCATTGGTTAGGGGAGGGAAAGAGTGGGTAACGGATTTGAGGAAAACAATGAAGAAGACTTTCATTTGCTCTATATTCTATATGCAACAGGACATTCTGTGTATATATGTGTTAACTGTGCACACATCTGTGTGTGTCTGTCTTCTCTCCATTAAATCTGAGTTAAACATTATAAAAAATTAACATTCACAATTTTGGAGGAGAATGTTTTTACATCAAATTTCGCACTTCTCTACTTTTTTAATGTTAAAAAATAAAAACCTAAGTGTGAATCAGATGCTGTTATGATAACCTGAGACCAAAGGACTAACAGAGGCATTAGAATCCTAAGAGGAGGCCTGCAAAACACCATGCGTCAAAAATGGTAATGTACCTGCGCTCTTCAGCTCCGCAGGGGAAGTCAAAGGGCAGTGCCGGGCTCCAGCTGTGCTGCTGGTTAACGCCCTGGAGTGTTTTTGTGGATGGAGGACATGTTTTGGGGTACAAAGGCAGAGTGCAGCCAGAAACTTAAGGAAGAATGACCTCACTGGGCCAGAGAGGTCAGCAAAGCAACAAAACAAACAAACAAAACCTCGAATAGCTGAAAACAGAAAAAATACTTTCTATTGGAGGCTCCCCAAGGCCACTGCACTTTTTTCTTTAATCCAGTCCCTCTTGGGCTGGCCCGGTGGCGCACTGCGCTAGTGCGCCGCTTGGGAAGGGCGGCTGCGCTCCCGCCGAGGGTTCGGATCCCACATACAGACCGGTTCCCGCTCACTGGCTGAGCGAGTCGCGGGGGCAACACTGAGGGTTGCGATCCCGTTGCCGGTCCCGGTCCGGTACGGGGGCGACACTGAGGGTTGCAATCCGTGGCCGGACATGGAAAAAGACAAAAAAAAAAAAAAAAAAAAAAAAAAT
>NW_007727845.1:143074-159720 GCF_000696425.1 Galeopterus variegatus | reverse complement strand
GGAAAAAAAAAAAAAAAAAAAAAAAAAAAAAAAAAATCCAGTCCCTCTTCCTCGGTCCTCTTCATTTCAACCTTTTCCCTTTTTCTTTAAAGGAACAGAGAGAAGGTTACATATGAATTTCTATTTCATTTTTTGATTTTTGTACTTTCCAGAATACCCCATTTGCTCTTACTACCTCTTTTTGCCCCAGACAAATGAAAATAACTGAGTGCTTCATAAACTTATGAAACTTTAAGGCAAAGTAAACTTGGTTTTATAGCTTAGAAGATATCATTTTTTGACTTATGCAAAATCTTTCTGTGGAATTTGAAAAAAAAAATTATATGCAAGTAAAACTAGAGGAATTGCCCCAACTTGAAATAAGAGAGTATGTCAAAAAGTTCATGGAAAGATTCATATTATAATTCTATTTTTCCATGAACTTTTTGAAGTACCTCTCATATATAACATACTGTACTAAGTTGAACATGTGCCTTTTTAAAAAATGTAAAATGGGCACACTTTTTTTCTATATGTGTTCCTATGGTGTTAAAAAATTACTTTGAAAATCACTGGCAATATGTAGTCAAAAGTGATAGAAAGTATTTTTATGTGGAGACTTTCTATGTTCATCTATGAAGATACATTTTAAAGAAGTTTCCTTTTTAGCATAGTTATCGAAGAACAAAACTTTTAATGCAGTTAGGCACAAATAAAATAATTTAAATCATTTGTAATTCCACCATAGAGAAGTTAATTCTAAACTAATTTACTTTATTTATATGGCTTATAACTAGTGAAAGAGCTAACACCAAATTTTAATTCACTGTGATCTTTACGTTATCAAAGGTTGTTCTGGCCCATGAGGATCCTTCTAGGTCTACCTCATTATCTTCTTGGTTCTGAGAGGAGCCTTGAAATTTCAAAAAGAGATTTTAAGTTTTCCAACTGAAATGGACAGAGAAAACTCTCAGAACCAGGGCTCTTCTTGAGACAGAGGGTAATGATCATCTCCTGGGACTTCACTTTGCTGTGCTGATTCTTCTTGTCCTACATTTCTCACTAGCATCTTCTGTGCTAACAATTGTTTTATTGCCACAGCAATGTCTACACCATTTCTCTACCTACTAAATGTCACTGGAACTTATTGCTCTACTGTCAGGACACCTCTGTCCTTTGAAGCACATGATTGAAATTTTCAGACTAAGGGACAGCCATCGGAGTTTGCAAGTCCTAGAATAAACACGTATATGGGAGACACCTGCCAGTAAGTATGACATATATGTGTATGCACATATATTAAATATGTACTATCATTAGTTATTTATATATGTAGAGAGAGAGAAAGAGAAAGAGAGATGTTTACCCATTGAAAATGTTACTATATATACCTATAGTTTGCTGCACCAATATGCACGCACTAAGAGAAAAGGAATTGAGCTGACAGTTTGGTTGAATAAAAGCCGTAAAAGATAGAATAAACCAGAATTCACTTAAGACTGGAAATTCTTTCAGCAGCTGATCTGAGTTTTTAGCTCTTACTCTCTGCATTCCCCAAAGTTGTAATATGCTTGCCAAAAATTGACATGCTGTAGGTTAAAAAGATTAATAAGCTGCATTCTGTTTTCCTTATTTTTCTTCACATATTGGTTCAATCTAGTAGACTTATTTGTACACGTAGTATTAGCTACACATTCTAATTGTGCTGAGATAAATAATAATATTAATAAGACATGAACCATGCATTAAAAGAGCTCATTGTCCAGTGGGAATAGCACACATGTAAATACAAATAAATAGTGGTAAAAGCAATAATAGAAATATATGCAGTATCCAGTAAGAACTTAGAGGAAAGGCTGAATTTATTAGTTAATTGTTTATTTATTCCTCATTTATTCAAGAATAGATTTAAAGTGGCTCACAACATGAAATAAAAGGAAAAATGAGTAATGGAGTAAATTCAGAGGAAAAAATTAATTTGAAGTCAATGGTAAATGGGTGCACAGAATACATAGTTAAGGTTTAGAAAATGCTAGAATAGGCATTTGGCCTCTAAGCTTTCTGGAAGGTAGGCAAAAATGAGAACATAATCAATTACACTATTCATATTACCTCCAAAGAAAAAAGAAACTAACCTACTCCTTGTGCTTCCTCGTAGTTAAAAAGAGAACAATGCACCATCCTCAGCAGCATCAGTACATTAAATGGATTTCATGGGGCTTTTTCTTACAGTGGCTGTTAGCCTGGGCCAATGATGAAATAATGCCAAATTACATTCAATAAAAGCAGTTTTATGAGAACGAACCATGTGGCTCAGGTGTGTAGATTTCTTCTTGTGAAGCTTGTTCCAAGGACAGATTTTTTTTGTATCTATAGGAACACATGTAGTATTTTTCACTCAAGCAATCTTTAGCTAATTTATGTTGCTTAACCAAGTATTTGATGAGTATTAAGGAGTAATGAGTTCAAGGTTATAGTCAATGACAATCACGTAGGGTGTAGCTATTTCAGTCTGCTGATGAACTAATGGAAGTGCCTAATGCCCTTTGGGGATGGGGATGCATACAGAGGAAAGGGACCACAGAATTTTAGCTGTTTTTTGAAATTTTTGTGGTCAAATGCACATGCCAAAATTTAGTATCTTGGCCATTTGTAAGTGTGCAGTTCAATGGCATTGAGTACATTCACATTGTTTGTCACCATCCCCACAGAACACTTTTCATTTTGCAAAACTGAAACTCTACCTATTAAACAATAACTCCCCATTCATCTCTCCCCCAGCCCCTTGCAGCCATGATTCTAATTCCTGTCTCTATGAATTTGACTACTCTAGGTACCCTGCATAAGTAGAATCATACAGTGTAAAAATATAGAATGCTTCATGAATTTGCATGTCATCCTTGCTTGAGGGCCATGCTCACCTCCTCTCTGTCATTCTAAATTTAGTATGTGTTCTGCTGAAGCAATCACTTTGGCAGGTTTTTTTGAGGGAAGAACAGGAGCTCATCAGACTTAAAATGGTGGAAGGTCCTGTACAAAGGCAGAATGGTGTAATAATACTGTTTTTTACATGGCTGAAGATCGAGGAACAAGGGACGCAGGAGGAGATGATGTTAAAGAGACAGGAGGAAGTCAGATGCTAAAGGGCTTTGAAGCCATGTTGAAGAGCTTAGACTTATAGACACTGAGAATGGAATAGGGAAGTAAAATTTATATTTTAGAAAAAGGATTCCAGAAAATACAAAGAGAGGCCTGAAGGAGGATAAAATCTGAAAGAGAAAGACCAATTAGAAGGCAGTGGCAAGTATCTAGAAAGGTTTTCCTTTCTTTTTTTTAATTTTCCCCAGCTACTCAGGCTATTTCAGCAGGTGCTGCAGAATTGTAGAGCATGGGAAAATTTGCATCTGCACTCTGGTTCTCAAATCCTTACTCATTTCTGTTCTAACCTTAGAAGAAAACTTTGACATTTTAGAAACTCTTATATTTCAGCAAAGGATCCAGAGAAGCCAAAATTTAAAATTCACATTTTAATCCAGGTGAGTTTTTTTTTTTTTCCTTTTTTTGTCTTTTTTTCGTGACCGGTAACGGGATCGCAACCCTCAGTGTCGCGCCCGCACCGCGCTCAACCAGTGAGCAGACTGGTCTCTATATGGGATCCGAACCCTCAGCGGGAGCGCTGCCAGCACCGCACTCTACCGAGTGCGCCACCGGGCCAGCCCTAGGTGAGTACTTTTGAGGTGGCATTTCTCTCCACCGATTTGTCTCATTTCCCTCATCACGTGGTTTGTGTAGCAAGTGAGACGCAGTAAATCATTCAATGTATGATTTTTCCAGAATCCTACGTGAGTCATTTGCTATTATTATTCAACTGTTCTTAAGAAAGTGGAACCCAAATGTGGAAGGAAATGTATTTTTCTTTTTTTTGTGGTAAGCTTTCTGACTTCATACCCCTTAAAGATGTGTGATTCAGTAATAATTAGGATGAGGGCAGAGGCTCTGGGATGTGACAACAGCAGATTTGGGCTTAAATGCTGTTGGTCTACCTCATCCAGTGAGGGAATTAACTCCTTAAGGTCACCCTCTTTCTGTACTTCTTTGTAGCACGTTGCTCTTATGAAGTGCCCACTCTCAAAACATTTCAGTGGCCTATGACTGAAGAGTAGAGTCTAAAATTACTGTTCCCTCCAAATGAAGGATCTTTTCCTGACTCTCTGCCTTTGTGCTCAACGTTGTGTCCACCTGGGATGCTGTTTCTCACTCCATTTCCATTTGCTGAAATCATAACCATTCTTCAAGAACCTTGTGAAGAAAAAAGTCTTAAGCTTAACCAAGAAAACTTTCTGGATGTTATCTTCTCATCCTCTAAAGCCCAGTTGGACTTTGTTTCAGCCTTTTCTATAGCACTCATCCCATTTTGGCTCTCAATGCTTATTTTAAAATTATTTGGGAATGGACAACACTTTGTTAGGCATTATAAATATACCAATGAATAAGAAATAGTATCTGATCTCAAGAAATCTAGATGTGGGTGGGAGATTCCTCAGCAATGTTTTAGAGCAGGAAGAGGACATCCTGGGGGGAAAATCAGAAGGCACATCCAGACCTACAGATAGGAGTCCTAAGAATTCTGGAAAGGGCTGGAATGTTTTTAAAAATGCATTGCAAGATCCCTAATTTTGGCTTGTAATGGTGTTTCTGCAGATGGCAGTACAGAATTGTTCTTAAGGTAGCAAGAAACTAGACTATATGAAGGCATATTTCAACTTAAAATAAGGACTTTTTTTTATTAATCAAAGTGTCCCCCACACTAAAATTGGTTGCTTTCTAAATATGTAGCTTTTTATCATTAAAATTGTGTAAAAAAATCTAGGTGACCAGCTGTATAATGAATAGTACAATTTATAAGAAATCATTTTAAGGGATAAAAAGTTTGAGCTGAGAATTTTAAAGACCCAAATTCCAAGATTTATTAATTTCATATAAGGATAATGTCAGATAAGTTCTCCTTGAAAATGGATGCTTTTGAAACTCCAACAGAATTACACAGAAAAATTATTCACTTTACAACTATCATGAACAGTGATTTTCATTTGCTAAGACATACAAGCCTGTTGAATATGTATATGTATACGTGTGTGAGTGTGTGTACATAGAATATCCTGGTGATACTCCGAGTACATTGGCATCACTCAGTTATGAAGGATTTTAAACCAACAATAGCCTGTACCAAGTTGCTGAAGAGTAGCTTACTTTTCCAATGTTTTCACAAAGAGGCCAAAAACCATTTTGTTCAGGTAATTGTCCAAAACTTAAGCCAGATTATCCTGAAACTTGAGTGTTAAGTATGAGTATGTTGGGAAAGAAAGTATAGGCATTTTGCTTGCTTCTATCTTAATCTTCTCAAATTCCCTTTTCCAAGTGATTAAGTATCAAGGAAACAGTTTCCATGGAAATGCTTAGCTCAATGAGGAGAATGAAATAGAGAAAAAAAGGAAAAAAACTGCAACAGAAATCTCATTTTTATAAAACATCCTAATACAATATGTACAGATGCTTTAAAAGTGAAAAAAAAATGGATGAAATGCTTAAAAATTCCACTTAAATCATAATTAAAACTACCAGTTCTCACTTCTGTTTCTTCATGCTCTGAAAAGTCTTCCTCCTCTCCATTCCAGATAAGCTGTCATCATTGAAGCCCCAGTAATGAATGCTTGGACTGCTTTAGTCTCATGCTCTTTCCTGTATCTTCCACGATAACATCAAATACGTACATTTTTTAAAAAAACAAATCTAGTCTTGTAATCAAGTTCTTTTATAATCATTTTGCAGATTAGATTAATGAAATTTATTTATTTACTTTTATTTTTGGTGGCTGGCTGGTAGGGGGATCTGAACCTTTGACCTTGAAGTTTAATGAAATTTAGATGGATGTCCAAGATCACAGAGTTCTGAGCATCATCAGGTTGGAGCTAGAATTCAGATCTTCTGGTTCAATCACTGTCTTCTAGGTATTGTATGAATCTTATGGACACTAATAGAATCATTTTGCCTCAAAACTACAGTAAAGTTTGGACAAAATATTGGGACTGTATTTACCGTCAGACTTTTACTTCGAAACTTTACTTACAAAGCACACAAAACCTGTTCTTCCCAGTTGACAAAGTTCAGTGTTGCAGAACAGCTGCTTCTAACACATAACTGGCCAGTCTTTTTTTTTTTTTTTTTTGTCTTTTGTCTTTTTCCGTGTCTGGCAATGGATCGCAACCCTCAGTGTTGCCCCCGCACCAGACCGGGGACCGGCAACGGGACCGCAACCCTCGGCGTTGCTTCCGCGCCTCGCTCAGCCAGCGGGAACCGGTCTGTATGTGGGATCCGAACCCTCGGGCGGGAGCGCCGCTGCGCTTCCCAAGCGGCGCACTTATCCAGTGCGCCACCGGGCCGGCCCATAACTGGCCAGTCTTTAAAACCATTTGCTTGTCTATATTTTTACCCCCCTCTTAAATTTGCATCGAGAAGCGCTTTGATTTTGGTTTGTTGTTAGCCAACACATTTATATGTGTTGCTCAAATATATTAAAGGAAAATATTCCTTTTGAGATTAATCCTGTATATGTTTTCTTTATACTATGTAAAAGTTTATAACTATGACTTCTGGGGGACTATAAAAGGAATATCAGACATACTCATTTTCTACTCTTCATTCTAAAGTAATGAATTTGAGTAATTTTGCTAAAATGTTAATATGTGCAAAATTATAATAAGAAAGATGTGGAATGGAGGAATATTTTGATTTTCAAATTTGCAAGACTTAAAAGACATTCTTGTGCAATTTTTCACAGAAGAATGTTCAGACTTACTGCCAATATAATTGGAATGAAATAAACAGAATATAGTTGAATCATACAATTATTAATTTTCACCTTTATTTTCAGATTATTGCTGCTTTAATGAACATTAAATATATTAAAATTCAAAGTAAAATTTCCTGATAGAAAGTTTAAGCAAGCACAGTTTTGTAAAATTCCACTTTTGTTCATGTCAAGACAGCTAACTTTTTTTAGTATTTATTTTTTTATTTTCTTATTTTTCTATATTAATATCATTGCTAAAGGGCAATACAAAATGTTCTAATTTATTTCTTAAATTAGCTGGTGATGTATATTTTATAGTGAACAATGTGTGATTAAATTTGAGTTTTATAAATATTCACTCACTAATATCAAAATGTATTTATGGCCTGGATATACTATAATTCACTTTACTTATTAATTTCAATAATACAATGCTCAAAGCATGGTCTTGAAGAGCTTAGTTAGATATTACTTTAAAACTATCTAACAACAAAAAATAAAAACCTGCCATTGATGTTGACTATTTCCTTTATTTAAAAATACTGAATTAAATCCATCACATTTTGTGAATTGTTTTTGCTTCTTCTTTTTAGGATAGTTGTTAAAAGTAAAATAACTAGGCGGTTTTATCTTAGGTGAGACTGTTACATCTTGGAAACAAATCTCTCTCTCTCTCTCTCTCTCTCTCTCTCTCTCTCTCTCTCTCTCTCTCTCTCGATGAGCTAGGTTCATTTCATATTTGTGTAATACCCTGGAAGAAATTAGGTTTCAATAAAGTCCATTTTTGTCACTGCATGTAGCAATGAATATCACACCCAGCAGGGCACAGTGGCACCTGGCTGTCCAGACCCCAGTGTAGCACAAACCATCTGGGGGTAATTACAACAAGGTATTCTTTAAGGACCAGATGGGACCAAGGAACAGAAGCCCCTACCCCTCCCAGTCATTTACAACATAATTCCTTTCAATGATATACTTAATCCTCCCACCAGCTATGCTTTTCAGCTTGCTGTTGTCACTGTTCCTTTATGTAAATTCAGTCACAAGACTGAGAAAAAGAGGGGGAGAGAGAGAGTACAAGAAAAAAAAGGGAGAGGGGGAGAGAGAGAAAGAGAGAGCCACCAGGGCCTCTAGGGACCAAAAGAAATTATTCATCCCTAAATTGTTTCCACCACAGCAAGTACAGTAACAAATTTTTTTTAAAAAGGAGGGCTGAAATTATCCTAAAGAAGGTCAATGCGACAGCCCTGTGTGGCACCAGCTGAGGTTTACGCAGCCACCTGTTAGCTAAAAAGCTCTCTGCACACGCTTATGATGCATTTAACCAGTTTAAAGGGTCTTTATTGACATGCCAGCCACCTCCATTCAGCAGGCTGGAACCATAGGCCTGCTTTGTGGTCACATGTAGCACACAGCCTTAATTCAATTACCCTGTAAGCCTATCCAATCTGCATCACTGCCCTTTCACTTTTGTGCCGTTTGTCTTGTATGTTGTAAAGAATTTTATTTTGCAGAGCGAAAGGCACCCTACAACCCAGTTGTCTTTATTTTTCATTTAAGGTTTGTGCCGCAGGTGCGCCTCCACCTTTCAACTCCCAAAGTGTATTCATCTTGAAGTGACATTTTAGAGGGAAGCATTATTTATCGTTTGGTGACAATGCTTTTCTGGTGTGCCGATTTTTATTTTTTTTTAATTAAGTATATGTTCAAACTCTCCACCAAACCAACAAAGAGTCGCCAAACTTGAGTGTTAAAAATTCAAAAGAAGACAGACAAAAGGAAAAATATAAGTGATAGATGAAAATGACAATTATTGGCTTTGTTGTGCCATTTTTTTTTTTATTTAAAAAGAAAAGAAATGTATTTCTTAGAATAAGCAAATGTTAAATTTTAAATTTCTGGTTTTCCATAAGTGTCTGACACACAAAATATGAATATCAGTTTATAGGAGTGAGTCTTAGTGCTGCAATATTGCTTAAAAAGCTAAAGTTTTGTATGATATTATTAAATATACCAAATCTGTTTATACTGTTTTGTGCTTTGGTGCTTCCAAGTGTCCGTGGCATTGGAGAAGATCTTAGCACTGTCAAATGCATGGCTTTTTCACAATAATTTATAGACAATGAAAACATAAAGATAGATTTCTCAAAGTCAGGGACTGTAATGTTTATTTTCACAACAATGTGTTTCTTAAATTGAAAGTTTGCCTCTGTTAAGCATGCTGTACAACCAAAACCTACCCCCGGGTTTCAGTGCCAGTCGTAAAGGTTTGGATCATTCCAAATCAATGTTCCCCCAAATCAAGTGACTTCTGGGAGTTGAAAGGGCATCAAAGAAAAGAGAGAAGAATCTTCCTTGCAAGTTCATATCTATTTTCCACACAAGTCAAGGAAAGGACAATAGTGCTAAGTTACTTACCAGTGTTATTCTACAAGTGAGTATGGAGTTGCATTGTGGCAACCTCAGTGTGTCTTTTGTATGGAAGTTCCCATCTCTTTTAAGTTACTGAATCAAAACCAAAAATATGAAGCATGCAAAAGAGAACAAGACATTTTAATTGGTAAGAAAAAATTAAAGAGATTTATGTATGATTCTCAAAATAAGCAGGATTTTAAAAACTACTCCTGTATATGTGTAAATTTAATGTATGTGTATCTCAGCAATCCTAAGCCCATTTCTTTTGTGTTTTTCTGTAGGGTCACATTTTATAAATGAGAAAACAAAGGGTTATAGAGAAGTAAGTGGCTTTCCTAAGAGCTCGAAATTCTTCTGATTTTTAATTGAGAGTTCTTTCTATTACATCATGAAGACATCACATGACTATTTCATAAACTTTATGATTTTGACCCATCTGCACAATTCCCTACATAGATATGTCACAATGCATTATCAATATTCTGTGAAGTAGGAATAAAAACTGAACTTATGGAAGTCTGGGGTTAAATCAAAATAATGACAAAAATTACCTGGCCTCTTTATATTAAAAAAACGATTAAGATATCCATGTACTTTTAACCACTTTTCATCCCTTTTATAGAATTTTGAAAGTAAAAAAAAGAAGAAATTTGTCCAGTTTTACAATAGTCATGTGAATCACTTAACCTGTTTACATTTTGTATCTTTATATCACAATACAAAAAAATTTGATATTTCATTTTCTGAGGACTTCAGCATCCTGTAATTCAGGTTAAAATATCTAAAGGCATCCTTGATATGAAGTATAAGAACCTAATTGTGCATGCTTTAAAACATTTTAGACATGCTTAATCAATATGTTTCAATAAAAGGAAACATTTTAGAGGAAAAGCAATATGAAAAGTTACTTTCATATGGAAACATATCTTTTTATTAACATGTTTTTTAAATTATTTTTTCAAATTTCAAGTATATCATATTGCTTTGAAATAACAGAATCTGTAATAACCCCATGCAATAATTACCTTATTATATAACAAAGGAATATCTATTAAAATTTAACTGTCCATTATATTTTTATTAGTAGATAACACAATAAGATGAAATTGCATAATGTTTGTGTTGGAGTCTCAGTTTCCAGTAAAAATCATGGACATAACCCTTTCTGAAAATACTTTATTCAAGAAAATGTTGAAGAAAAATAAAACAATTTAGAAAAACTAAAAGAATAATAGCTAATAATTATAATTATNGAGTTGAAAGGGCATCAAAGAAAAGAGAGAAGAATCTTCCTTGCAAGTTCATATCTATTTTTCACACAAGTCAAGGAAAGGACAATAGTGCTAAGTTACTTACCAGTGTTATTCTACAAGTGAGTATGGAGTTTCATTGTGGCAACCTCAGTGTGTCTTTTGTATGGAAGTTCCCATCTCTTTTAAGTTACTGAATCAAAACCAAAAATATGAAGCATGCAAAAGAGAACAAGACATTTTAATTGGTAAGAAAAAATTAAAGAGATTTATGTATGATTCTCAAAATAAGCAGGATTTTAAAAACTACTCCTGTGTATGTGTAAATTTAATGTATGTGTATCTCAGCAATCCTAAGCCCATTTCTTTTGTGTTTTTTCTGTAGGGTCACATTTTATAAATGAGAAAACAAAGGGTTATAGAGAAGTAAGTGGCTTTCCTAAGAGCTCGAAATTCTTCTGATTTTTAATTGAGAGTTCTTTCTATTACATCATGAAGACATCACATGACTATTTCATAAACTTTATGATTTTGACCCATCTGCACAATTCCCTACATAGATATGTCACAATGCATTATCAATATTCTGTGAAGTAGGAATAAAAACTGAACTTATGGAAGTCTGGGGTTACATCAAAATAATGACAAAAATGACCTGGCCTCTTTATATTAAAAAAAACTATTAAGATATCCATGTACTTTTAACCACTTTTCATCCCTTTTATAGAATTTTGAAAGGAAAAAAAAGAAGAAATTTGTCCAGTTTTACAATAGTCATGTGAATCACTTAACCTGTTTACATTTTGTATCTTTATATCACAATACAAAAAATTTTGATATTTCATTTTCTGAGGACTTCAGCATCCTGTAATTCAGGTTAAAATATCTAAAGGCATCCTTGATATGAAGTATAAAAACCTAATTGTGCATGCTTTAAAGAATTTTAGACATGCTTAATCAATATGTTTCAATAAAAGGAAACATTTTAGAGGAAAAGAAATATGGAAAGTTGCTTTCATATGGAAACATATCTTTTTATTAACATGTTTTTAAAATTATTTTTTCAAATTTCAAGTATATCATATTGCTTTGAAATAACAGAATCTGTAATAANCTAATATTCACCAAAAAAATGTTCAAAGCTGAAATTTGAAAACAGGTCATAAACAATAGAGAATTTGCCACACTACAGGAATTGTATTCACTATTTACCAACTCTCCTGCATAAGCATAGTTATAAAGAAAAAACTCAGGTTATAGAAAACTGGTTACCTTTACTCATAGTGAAACGTAATTTTAACTTTGCCTGCAAATCCTGTCTAACACAATTGTGCCTCCTGAAAGTCAAACATGCTTTGGAGAAAACTGTCCCTCCATACCAAGGCCCTGCTCATGCCAAACTCCCTTTCCTTTCAATGGGATTTTCAAACACACTTAATGGCCACAGAATAGGAACATATGTGTATGTTTCTAAGCCAATTATGCAGTTTGAATTAAAATAAATGGCCTCTTTTCCAGCTTCGCTGGCCCTAAATATGCATTAAGCTATTTTTGCATGTTAAGTTTCCAAAATTAGTCTAGGAAATTCATGAGAAGATTTTTTTGTCCATTGTTTTGCCATGGTCAATTCTAATATAAAGAAATGTCAACATGATGTCATTGTGTTCAGCAAGAAAGTGAAAAATTGAGTCAACTGGCTTGTTCAGTGTGCAAAATTCCAAATAGGTGGTTTGTGTGATTTCCTCCTTGAATTCACCATTTAAATATTAATTGACAAAATTATATAAACATCTCTGTTGCTGTGGCCAACGCATTTCATTTCAGCATGGTAGCTAGACACTGTAAATAATGGCTTTCAAACTGAAGAGTAAAGATAAGCAAACCCTCTTTAATCCAAAAGGAAATGAAAATACCAGAATGAAAGATAGAAGACTAATGGAATAATCTCACAACTATCTTTTATTCTTATTTCTCCACCACTCTAGACACCCAGGTGACCCTGGCTAGCTGAAAGAGGAAGGTGATAGGTTGATGATAAATTTGCATCTTCAGAAGAAATCTCCTGGGCATCCTTTTATTTGTCCCTAAAACCGACTGTAGATACCTGTTATTTCAACTTTCCACTCTATAACAATTTTCTCACGTAACATTAGATTTTGAGATTAGCACTAGAAAGCAGCCAGTATTGGATACACTGTCTCTTTGCATTAAGAAAGAGAGAAAAGAATAAAACGTAGATGTCTTATTGGAGTGAGATACTGTAAATACACATGAATGTGAGAGTGGGAGGTACAGGTTCACGGGATTATGCATTTATCAGTTTGGGCACTTCTGGAGAGTGTTTGTGAATGTTGTGTGTGCATGTATGTCAGAAATGCACAGGTATCCACATGATGCAGAAGGAGAAATGAGCACCAAAAAGTTAATTCCAGATTTAAATGACACATTTACTTATACTAAAAAACAGTTCATACTGAGAACCACTTAAATAAAATCATTTAATCTTTAATACCCCTACAGCTTTATTGTGCAAATAAAGAAACTGAACCTAGAGAACTAAGAAATTTATCCATGGTCACACTGCTAGTAGGGTGAAAGCTGGGTTTGAACCCAAAGAGGTTCAAGTCCTGAGACTGTGCTCTTAGTTATCATATTATACACTCATACCAAAAACCACTCAATTGTCAAGAGTTAGACATATGGTAGGTTATAACTGTATGACATGTTTACTGTTATATTTGTAAGTTCTCTTCCCTTTCAGTTATCCTGACCATCATTAGAAGTAGTCATGATGGGCCGGCCCGGTGGCGCACTGCTATAGTGCGCCGATTGGGAAGCGCGGTGGCGCTCCCACCGAGTGTTCAGATCCCACATATAGACCGGCCGCTCACTGGTTGAGCGAGGGGCGGGAGCAACACCAAGGGTTGCGATCCCATGGCCGGTCCCGGCCCGGTACGGGTGCGACACTGAGGGTTGCGATCTGTTGCCGGTCACGAAAAAAGACAAAAAGGAAAAAAAAAAAAAAAGAAGTAGTCATGAAATCTGGAAATTATTACTGGGGTCACATCTGGGTATAAGAGGAGTAGATGATCGTCTGTAGTTTTAGAAGCTTGATGATGTATCTCTCCCACATTGTCTGAAATGCTACCTAACATAAATTAATTGGCTACCTCTTTCAGAAATAAAAATATCTACTAGAGTAAGGCTCTCAATTTCATTTAAGTATCCGTATACCTGGAACAAATATAGACTCTCCACAAATATTAGAATAAAGGTTTAGTGAATGAATGAACAAAATACTCGTATGTAATTACACCATTCTTTACTACTTCTGGGTAAATGAGCCCATGTAGGGGAATGAGGGTTCTCTTTGATTTTTTAAAGAAGGGGCACAGGGAAGTTATCAGAAGTAAGAACCTCAGGGTGGGACAGATTAAGAGGAATACCAGAGAAGGCAATTCGGGATGGTCTGAAGGAACATAGGAAAATGCAGTGAAGGAGGACAGAGGAGACTGCAGTTTAAAGGAAAATGCCAATGACCTTTTAGGGTTTTTTGCAATTTTGTGCAGGTTTTTTTTTAGTCTGAGACTTCTGGCAATCTCATTACAAGTTCCAGGAAGCACATTAGCTTCTGGTACTAAGAGTGAACTTATCTAACAGCACTGTCAGCTAACGGAACAGGCTGCTGCTGTGCAGGCTTGACTCTACCTCTCTATCCTCATTGTCATCCCTTCTTGATTACGTCAAGAAACATGCCGTCCTTTGCCAGCTTTTTCATGTATTTTCCAATTCGAGTGCATTTTCCACATATTGTTGCCTCCCATGAGCACAGTGTGAGATAGATGATATTATAACATCAACACTAGTGACAACCGACATATGTTGCATGCTCACTGTTTGCCAGGCACTCTGCTAAATACCTCACATTTTATCTCCCAAGAAATCTAGAAGAGATTTTACTATTATCTCCATCTTGCAAGTAAATAAATTGAGCTTGAAAAATTGACCGAGCTCACACATCTAGTAAGTAGCAGAAGCAGAATTTGAATCCGAGTATATTCTGACTCCACCACACTCAGAACTACTGGGCCAGACTGTCTCCCCATAAGTACTCATTAATTAACTAATTGACTCATCAAAGCCACTAAACACTTAGTATGTGCTCAGAATTTTGCTAATTCCTGGAGAATACAAAAATGAATGGGACAATAACTTCAATAGCACAGAGAAAAAACATCTGTTTCTACCTCTTCTGGCCTGAATATCTTTGAGGAGAATGCACCCAGATGAATCTTGAAGAATGAATGAGTTAGAGCAACAAACAAAATGTACGATTGGTCCAAATCTAGACAGGAGACACATCACACAAAAGAAACAGAACAAAGAGTGTTAGCCCTGGCCTATCTCACCCTTTCCTCCTGCAGATGTGCCCTTTTCTCTGCTTTTGCTGGTTGAAATTATCCTTCGAGACTCATTTATTTTATTACTATTATTTTTTAATTTGTAAAAAACAAAATTTATTGCTTACAGTTGCAGAGGCTGGGAAGTCCAAAGTCTAGGGAACACATCTGGTGAGCATCTTCTTTGGTGCTGATGTAAGGTATCACATTGCAAGAAGGCAGAAGCACAGAGAGAGCTCCTTGTGTATTCTCTTTTTAAGCCCTCAGAACCACACCCACGACCACCATTAATCTATCAACTTATTACTTAGTAACACTTGTTACTCAGTGAATGGATCAATCCATTCACTAGCCATAGTCCTCGAAGTCCAATCACCTCTTCAAGGCCCCATCTTTCAACTCTCAAAATAGCATTTCCCACCCTCTTAACACTGTCAGAGTGGGGGTCGAGTTTTGGGGGAACATTCAATCCAAGGCAGTGTCCTTACCACAATAAAATAAAAATTGAAATTAAAAAAAATCTAAAATTAACTTTTGACAGTTAGACTCTCTTCTCTTTAGGTGATGTGAGTGAGATTTTATTGTATGTTGGGTGATGATGATATAGGAAGCTAACCTGTGTTTTCTTTTATTCCACATTATTTGGTTTTCATAAAGTTGGCTCTACTGTTTTTATTTTGGGGAGTTTTCTTTTTATTGTATGTTGGGTGATGATGATATAGGAAGCTAACCTGTGTTTTCTTTTATTCCACATCATTTGGTTTTCATAAAGTTGGCTCTACTGTTTTTATTTTGGGGAGTCTTCTATGTTTTTATTTTGGGGAGTCTTCTATGTGAATTACCTGAATGATTCTTAGCTCCCAAATATCAGTGTTGCATTTTATTTTAACTATGAAAAACTTCAATCCCATCATACTGACAAGTGAAAACAGATATTATTTCCAACCAGACATTCTTTCTAGTTGCTTTTCCTTTTAAGAGTATGGTCTTAATTAGTATTTCAACAACCTTTCTTCTCTGGAACCATTTGACATCATTAGCTATGGAACATCACTGTTTCTACTCTTCCATTCTCCAGTCCACCCTTGAATGTAGGACACAGAATGTAAAAACAAATGCTCTTAGATCATAGCTAGAGGATTAAGCTAAAGCTTACTTGCAAGCTTAGCACAACAAGAGCTAAATTCATGAGCACTTTTTATGTATTCCAGGCACTGTGCTAAATATAAATAACTATTTTCAATCCTCACAACTGCTCTATTAATACAGATTTTTCTTCCTTTTTTAATTTAAACTTTATTGAAAAGTCTTGATTATACATATTTGTGGAGCAGTTATATTTTAATACATGTATACAATGTGTAGTGATCAAATCAGAGTAGTTAGCAAATTCACTGCAGTAAAAATTTATCATTTCTTTGTGATGAGAGCATTTAAAGCTCATCTCTTCTAGCCATTTGATAACATGCAGTAAATTATTGTTAGTTATAGATGCCTAGCTTGCCTGGACACCTATAGAACTATGAAATCACTGACTTTGTCTTCGTAAACTTTATAAAGGAAGTTTCTTGGTGCGATCTTAAGATGTGAAAACCAGAACAAAATGATCAATCATTTGTACCTCAAAACTTCTTCTACGTAAGCTTTTTTTTTTTTTCCTTTTTGTCTTTTTTACTGACCGGACGGGATCACAACCCTCGGTGTCGCTCCCGCACCGCGCTCAGCCAGTGAGCGGGAACCGGTCTCCACATG
>NW_007727845.1:140559-142418 GCF_000696425.1 Galeopterus variegatus | reverse complement strand
ATTCACTGCAGTAAAAATTTATCATTTCTTTGTGATGAGAGCATTTAAAGCTCATCTCTTCCAGCCATTTGATAAGATGCAGTAAATTATTGTTAGTTATAGATGCCTAGCTTGCCTGTACACCTATAGAACTATGAAATCACTGACTTTGTCTTCGTAAACTTTATAAAGGAAGTTTCTTGGTGCTATCTTAAGATGTGAAAACCAGAACAAAATGATCAATCATTTGTACCTCAAAACTTCTTCTACGTAAGCTTTTTTTTTCCTTTTTGTCTTTTTTACTGACCGGACGGGATCGCAACCCTCCGTGTCGCTCCCGCACTGCGCTCAGCCAGTGAGCGGGAACCGGTCTCCACATGGGATCCGAACCCTCCGCGGCAGCACCGCAGCACTCCCAAGCGGCGTACTTTCCAGTGTGCCACTGGGCCGGCCCCTAAGCTTTTTTCTTAAAACTGTCTATTGATAAGGAAGAAATTTAACACAAATATTAACATCCTTAATGAAAAAAGAAGTCTTTAAAATGAAGCAGAAATTTGGTGAAGGACATGAGCAGGTAAGTTACACACCCCATAGAAACACTCATGTCTAATAAGTACACTCTAAGACGTAGGGGTCGGGGGGGAGGGGTAGGAGAGGCGGGGCTAAGGGCCTCATTCTGCATCTCAGGAACCCAGGGGGTTTGTCCCCAGCTCCTGCAAGGTCACAGGCTGGTTGCTGACAGGCAGCGGCACCGGGCCAAGGCCCACGGCTCCCACCTTTGTCTCTGGGCCCGGGGGAGTCTGGCCTATACTTATTTTATAGGTGAGGGATCTGAGATCCTTAATCGTGGAGTAGAGATAGCTTTTAAAATATTGGGATCATATTTAGTTCTGGATGAAGATCCTGAAAATAGACTTGTGCAAAGAACTTGACTTACTTTTCTTCATAGGCATCACTTAATCGTACATATTCATCTAGGGCCAAAGCCAGTCCTTATTCCTTCACGTGGTACAACTCTTTCAGTGTCCCGAGTGCATCCTGAGCCACTGAGATAGACCTTGAGCATTTTTTCCTGTTCCTGCTCCATTGTTTTCTTGGATCTTCTATTCGTGTGGTTTTGTTGATGTGATCGATGTTGTGGACACCAATCTGAGGGTCAAGCCCTGCTCCCATCCGCACGGCAGCTCATCCCCAACACGATCAGCAAACGACAAGGGCTTCCTTAACCTGTCGCGGGGTCAATCATCCTGGTGGCAATGTGGTCGACGTAGAAGACCTTGCCGTCACAGTTCCTGGCCTCCTCCCAGCCCCGGGGTAGTGACAGCTGTCCCCCTCCCAGCCCTCCTAGGCATGGTCGGTGGCCTCGCCAGTGAGTGGTGCCTCCATCGGGACCAGGCACGGGAAGTGGCAGGAATGCAACTGCCAGCCTGGCTGCTGCACCCACGTGGGTGCCAACGCAGGGCTGCTGGGTGCAGTGGGGCATGTGTGGGGGCACCTCAGGAAACCCTGGCCTGGGCCCTGCCAGGGATCAGTCTGCTCAAGGCTTATTTAAAATCCTCTCTCTCCTGAGAAGGTCTTTGAGATTCTATTCTCTACTGAGATGGACTCTCACCTCCTTGAATCCTCTCTGGTCCTTATCTTAATCTGGTTGATAATATGATGACTTTTGGACCCGTTTTGTTCCCTGTCCCAAGCCGACTGAAGCCTCACACAGTGTCTTTCTCATCACCCTTCCTCTCACTACAGGTCAAAATTCTCCTGCCTGGCCTTAACCCCAAATAGTCTCTCTGCCTGACACACTTCTTCCCCAACCCCAGCCCCCTTTCCCCCCTCAATTTCTCCTGTTAAAAATTACTTCCTCCAGTGAACCTTCTCCAATT
>NW_007727845.1:134953-140366 GCF_000696425.1 Galeopterus variegatus | reverse complement strand
CCCTTTCCCCCCTCAATTTCTCCTGTTAAAAATTACTTCCTCCAGTGAACCTTCTCCAATTTCCCCAAGACTCTGTTAGATGGCCTCCTGTGAGCTCCCATAGCACCCACTACAGCCCTTTTCATGGCGGTAACACAGTGTTACCTAATGACCTGCTTACTCTTCCATACCTTCCACCAGACTGTCTGCTTGGACCTCAGGGTGGAAACAGTGTCTGGCATGGTCATGTAGAAATTTGTGGGACTAACGAATGAATGAATGGTTTGTCAAAGTTGACCACTCTCTTCTTCAAGTAGGGAGGCCAGGATTGAAGGGTATGAGTAAGAGAATCATACCAGAGTTTTAGGGTGGAGATGAGGTGCTATCAGATAAAGGACACTATCAGGTCAAGGAATTCCACCATATTGATATCTTTTCTGTATATCCTCCATTTGTGACCATTTTAACCCTGATATGGTAGAAGGCCAGCCAGGACCCTGACAAACAGGGTACTTTCCAGATACCCTTTAGTACCTATCAGCATCCTCAACCTGAATTTCCCATCCTAGGGTCTCAGGGCTGGCCTCTCCTTTTGCTAGGGAAGTGCCCACACGACATCCTCCAATTGCTGAGAAGCCGGGTCACCCCGCCTTAGTGCTCAAACGACTCATTCCAATTCCCCCTGGTCTGGGTATCCTGCAGAATGAGGCGATAGCTCTAAACTTCAAAACTTGTTACCCTGCTGGCACAGAAAAATGTCCTCATTTGCCACAGCCTGATTTCATTATCTCTACAATACAGAGGACACCTATTATTTTTGCCTATCCAGTTTCTTCTAGCACCTTCTTGGGGAACTACCCATCCTTTGGCTAAAGTTGGGGACATGACCCAACTTAGGTCCCCTGAATCTAAATCTTCAGGGAAGTCCACACAAATGAAAACCTTTTGGAGATCTGTCATCATCAATAGTGACTCCCTGAAGACAGCGGTGAGCTTTGGGCAAGTTACTTAACCCCTCTGTGTCTCAATTTCCTCATCCATTTCATGGTAATATTAATAACAACAACAACAACAACAATAATAATAATACCTACTGTATTGCATAGTGGTGTGGATTAAAAATGTTAATACNAACAACAATAATAATAATACCTACTGTATTGCATAGTGGTGTGGATTAAAAATGTTAATACATGTAGAATACTTAGAACAGGGCCAGGCACACAGAAAGTGCTAAATCAGTGTTCTATAGTACAGCATAGCTGTTAGAGTTTTGAAGCAGCTCTCTTCCTGTCCGTTAGGAGGCATGGCTGTAAGATTTTTCTTTCAGGTTTTTGTTACTCCAATTCCCTTCCAAAGAAAATTTTTTTTTTGCCTAAGTCGGTGTGTGTTGCTTGCTGCCAGAAAACCCTAATGGTTATTTTTCTCACACACTGTAGGCCTTTTCTCCCCAAAGTGTTTATTAGACTCTAGAGAGCAATAACCATATATTATTAATGTCTGCATCATCTAGAACACCAAGAGTGGTGTTTTGTATGTAGAAATATTCATTTCAGTGACTGGAAGACCAAATACATGAATAATACCACTGACCGCTTTCTTTAGGGCTTTATCACAGTTTTTCTTAGTAATAAAAATCAGTATTAAGAGCATCATGATCTCCTTGAGAGCCCTAATGGTGGCCATCACTGAATGTTTAACTTTCCAGGGAGGCAGCTAGTGCAAAGGAGAGCAGGCTTTGGAGTTTGGGGGCCTGTGCTCCAATTCCCACTGCTTACTACCCAGTTGACTCTAGGTGAGTAACTGAGACTCTCTGAGCCTCGATTTCCTCATCTGTAAAATGGAGATGATAAAATGTATCCCACAGGGACGGGGAAACCAACAGCACAGCTTCTATGGCCCATGTAGATACTCTGTTCAGCTACTAGTCTTATCCTTTGAAATTGCTCTTTGAAAGTGCTAGTTCATCAGCAGAAGAAGGAAATTAAACTTTTAATAAAATAAGTCATTTATGGGAATGTGTAACTGGAATGAATATAAGCAACTTCTGCTAGTTAAAGAGAAAACATAAGTAAAGGGAGTGGGAAAAGTGTAAGATCCTTGGTTTGGGGCTTTACATGTTGCCATTTTACTATCAATGCAGAATTAAATGCACTTTCATTTTTTCCTACCATTATTAGTGATTCAGCACCTAACAGATTTCGTTTTTGTGTATATTTTGCATTATTCTCACTCAGTAAGCAACTTGGCTAAAAATTACTGTAGGGTGAATGTTATTTTTTAAGAACCTGACTAACTACTGTCTGATTAGTTTTATGAACACATTTTGATAGCAAGGACATTTTGTTTTAAACTACCTTTTATATATTTTGTTTATTTGCTTGTTTATTTGTTTAAATTATTTATATATTTTTTAAATGATAGAAATACTATGACTAGAAGAAAAACAATTTGGAAAATTAAAGAATAAAAGCGATTACTTATAATGTCACTATTCTGTTTCCTTTTGGTAAATTTTTTCTTTTCTCATTTTATACCGTTGGATTATATTTTATTCCAATCATAAACATTTTCTATATCTGTACAGTTTTTCTATCAGTTATTGTTCTAGCTACAGATCTTAATGTTTAATAGATATTTGAGCTCTTTGCATTGTAAAACAAAATCTCTTTGCTTTTGCTTTACATTATTTTTGTATGTATATTTGTATTTTGATTTCAATATTAGCCCCCTTTTAAAACTTTAGCAATATTTAGAAACTGGTACTAAGTATTATGGCTCATACCTTGTTGGTACTCATGAGAAATTCATCTGCACACCTAGAAACACTTCATGAAAAAATTATATTTATATTTGTATGATGGAAAATCATGGAGACAAGAAGAGTGATAGTAAGTGCCTCTTTGATGATCGTGGCCATACGCAACTTTAAGATACTAGTAATCACAGTATGTAGATTTTCTTTTTTCCTTAGTGTTTCTCCTAGTTTCTAATTTCTCTATTGCTGAAGATGGAGCTAGAGGAGAGAGTCTGGGAAAGGGTATGCTTCAGTGATCTGTCTCGAAATTAGGTTATAACTAGAATCTAGCTTTTATTTTAAATGTCATTTGGCATAATTTGGGGAAGGAGTTGATAGAGGTTATGGCTGCTTAAAAGCCCTTGTCCTCCGAACCATAACTCATTGCTATGCCCTAGACAGATAAGTACCTCAGTACCTTCTGTGATACATGTGGTTACATATGGATGCTGAGTGGGGGAATATAATGGGGCACTCAATCCACACATTGGGGGCAGGGAAGGAGGAAGTGTCTTCTCAGCAGCGATTTAAATTAGGCAGAAATCAGAGTGGGGACAGGGAGCTGGAGGTTGAGCACAGAGTGAATGCTCCAGAAAAAGGGAATAGGTACAAAAGCCCAGATGTAAGAGTGAGCAGGGCCCTTTGAGACTGAAAGTAACTCCTGAGGGCTACTGTATACAAGCGAAGGCAAGAGTGACCAAGACTAGGGAGGCCAATAGAGGAGAAATCTAAAGGACTTCATATGTCTTTTATAGTTAGCTTTAGGGATAACTTGGTGCTGGGTATATAGTCAGGTTACTCTAATTTATTTATTCCAAAAATATATATTGTCCACTTAAAAATATGCTAGGCATACAAAAATAAGCATTAAGAGTTCTGCTCTTGTAGAAATTACAACTTGGTAAACAAGACAGATATTAATCAAATAACCACACAAATAAACATGAAATNGGGATAACTTGGTGCTGGGTATATAGTCAGGTTACTCTAATTTATTTATTCCCAAAATATATATTGTCCACTTAAAAATATGCTAGGCATACAAAAATAAGCATTAAGAGTTCTGCTCTTGTAGAAATTACAACTTGGTAAACAAGACAGATATTAATCAAATAACCACACAAATAAACATGAAATCGCATATGTGGCACTCTGAATGTGTTAAAAAGGTGGACTTGACTATTCTGAGGGCTCAAGAAGTCTTCCTTGTAGAAGGATAAACAAGAATTGATTAAACCATGGGGGAAGGAAGAGCATTCCAAATGGAGAAAACTGCATGTGCAAAGGTCCTGGGGTGAGTACAATGAATGCTAGAGACCGAAAAAGAATGATTGAGTCCAGAGAGCAAAGAGGGGAATGAATCAGAAGAATGAGATGGAGCCATATTAAGAAGTTTGTCAGTATCCTAAAAGTAATAGAAAATTTAAGAGTTCTAAACTCAGTGGTGACTAGACCAGATATGTGTTTTATAAAGATTAGTCCAGCAACATTATAGAAAACAGATGTAAGGTCTGAAAAAGTATCTTTCATGGTAACCCAGAAAAGGAGTTGAGCATTTTGGATTTGGGAGGTAGAAATGACTGTAGAGCAATTTGGATATATGGAGAAATATTTGGAAGATAAATCCACAGGAACTAATGGATTAGATATAGGGGTTAGGGAGAAGTACGTAGTTGGCTTCTTTATCATTCGATTCCCACTTAGTTTATTTATCATAAGATGTTTAATATCTTTTTTCTTAGTTTTTGCTCCTTTGAAAAATATGTAAGTTCATATATCTACATATGAATGAATATTAATGCAACAACGTGACCAAACTAGCTATTTCAAAAATAAGAGAAACACTTATTTTACCATAAAAATTAAATTAACATGTTCTAATAATTCTATGTGTGAAATATAATTTTCATTGTTATGCTTTTTCTTCCTTGGAAATATTACTGCCGTATTCTTCTAATTTATTTTTGCTAATCTTCTGCTTTGAATTATGTTTACAGTATGTTAATGAGTAGCTACCCCAGTTTCCCTGTCCTATCATGAAAAGAATAAGTGGTATTTCTGAAGAGTTGAAGGAAGATGCTTCAAACTCCTCAGAATAATATCTCAATCTGACCAATTTACTTAAATAAATGAGAATCATTTAAAAAATAACAATGGCTGGTTTAGAACCACCACTCCAAGTCCCCATTTGGCAATTTTTTAAGGAAGGAAACCTTGACAGTTTAGATGAAATTTATGTTAAACTGAATCTGTCTATTGTAAATTGAATTGGTTAATTGAACACCTAATTAGTGGGAAGTAAAGGTGGGTACAAGACTAGGACTCTTATTTTTATTTTAGTTTTTAATATGTTATGACTTTCAGAAAATAATTCCATGAATGTATGTCTGAATTTCCATTAGAATAAGCTAATTACAGTATTTACATTGAGTTCCTTAAAATAGAAAATGAAATATTAAAATAAAATGTTAAATATTTAAAATAGAAACAAAAGTATTCTCTATAGGATTGACTTAGATATTGGATAATTCAGGTTTTGAACAAAAGAAATTTACATATACTAAATCTAAACAATTTGTGGACAAAAATATATTCAAGTGTTAAAAATTGGTGAGCCAGTTTACATTGAAAGAAGAA
>NW_007727845.1:127144-134625 GCF_000696425.1 Galeopterus variegatus | reverse complement strand
AAGAAGAAATACAAATACACTTTAATTACAAAATACCACTAGTAGAGTTTGATTTTGATATCTTTAGAATGAAAGGCCAAAACTTTGCTTTGTAGCTATATGCTATCTGATTATTACTCAAAAGAACTTAAAGGTGATAGATAAGTGCCATGAACTGGAGAATGTTATTTTACAGACCCAATGTGTACACATTCTGGAGATACAGCTCTTCCTATTTGAGAGAAACTTTTTCTGGACTACAGTAGATTCAAATAAAGAAAAAGAAAGTATAATTTTAGAATCTGATTTTGAATTTTTTTGGAAAACAACAATGGTAAGAAAATGTTAATACATTATCTCCCACAAAAGGAAATTACTTAATATGGTGAGAAATAATTCAATATTTTTTATAGGATTTGCTTCCAACAATATAGACAGAACTCCATCTCTCTCTCTCTCTGTCCCTCTCCGATATAGATATTCAGATTCATACATTTAAGGTTTTTGACTGTTTGTGTGTTTCTTTAAATAGACTGCAAAAATAGATGTCAACCAAGAAGTACTGAATTCATTTTATTTATTTTTCTCAAGTATATTTGTTGAAAATTTGAAAAAATGATCATTTATTTTAAATCTGTTACCTATATATTTCTGATGGAACCACTGTTCAAGTATTTGTAGAACTAATGACAATTGAATTTGAATTAAAGCACAGTGAAGAAGCTGAAATTCATGGATTCATTACTCAAATATAGCTTTATTTTATCTCTTTCCTGACACTGTGTTATTAACAAAATTCTCATCTGAATTATTGCAATGGAGTCCTAACTGCTCTCAGGTTTCTAGCAATTTCTTACTTATTCCATCCTAACATCACTGCTGGATTCCATCCTCCTAAAATTGCATCTTGCTGCTCAAAACTCTTTAAAGTTTCTTTGTTGCATATTAAATTAGGAGCGTTCATTAGGACTATGAAGTGGGCCCTTCATGATCCGACCTCAGAATTTTTCTGCCTTAGCCTTTGTAATCACCCTTGTCACATATACTATACTTCAGTTAACTAGACTGCTACTTGGGGACTTTGCACTGTATTTTTTGCATTAGGATTCTTGTTTGCTTTGTTTGTTTGTTTGTTTTATTGTTGATCTCTTTGTTTGATATGCTTTTCTCTACCATCCACATCTCTGTCTCTTGAAATATTACTGTTACATCAAGGCCCATCTCAAAAGCCATCTTCTCCATGTACTTGTTCCTGATGTTCTCAACTACACGTGGGATTCCTCTCCTCTGACTCTGACTGCATGTTTAGTACCTCGTTAAGACACCTTTAGTTGGCATTGCAATATATTTACATGCCTCATCCCAACCCCATATTTGTCTTTGCCCACTGGAGTACCTGACAGTATTACGATCACAATAGTATCCAAAAATATGTATTGAATTCCTATGAAAACTTAGAACCACTGAAGGCCCTAGCGATTACCTCAAATTTTAAAAATGCTACATTTTTGCATTCTTTAAGACACGGTAGAAAAGAACCCCAAAACAAGCAAATAAATAAATAAATGCTAATTTTGTTATTTCAAAGGTATTTGGAGTGGCGCAGTATAGTGAGGAAGATGGAATAGTCTTGCAAACCACACCAGTATGTGCCTATATGTATGTTTGTGTATATAATGAATGTATGTACAAGGGTACTTCAAAAAGTTTGTGGGAAAATAGAATTCAAAGATAATATGAATCTTTCCATGAAATTTTTGAAGTACCCTGGTATCTATCTATCAATCTAAAAAAGTACTAGCGAAGAGCTGAGTGACATCATTTGACTTAAAAATATATATTTTTCTTGATATATCATGTTGCATGAAATTTACTTAAAAGATAAAAGAAAGTATACCTATTTAGCCTTCCACTGTAAAACTAGGATACTTGCTAAAGTTACTTCACTATTAATATTTAATTATACATGTTAAGTGTCATGCTTTTATTTTATTCTAATCTCTCAAGATTCTCTTTATGAAGAATTGTATTAGGAAAAAATAAATTGTTGCTGTGATTATTCAAGAGTAATCTTTTTAAGGAGGGCATGATTTTTCCAGTAGTAGAAAATGCACATGCACACACACACAAAATCTGAAATCAGAAGGAAAACAAAACAACCATATACAAGATATGTTTTTTTAATTTAAACGTAGTGATTAGTCTACTAAGGCCAAAGTTGCTTACGGATTTTATGTATAGTTGGCCCAGAAAATTACTTTTTTTTATAAAAGCTGAAATACAACTAGAAAAGATTAATGTGAAATGAATGTATAGACATTGCTAACAATACCAAAAAACTTCTCTTTGTCACATACTTTTTCCAGTTCCAAAAATAATAGATTCATGCAGTGTTCTATTTTCTTCAGATATAAATACACTTTCAGTTATTCTTCTGGATAAAAGAAACCGAAGTTAAAGCTTTGAGTTTATTCATGTATTTCCTTCTTTCGGCTCATTTGTCTGATCATTGATTTGTTCATTCTTTCAGTAGTTAGTATTGAGCTCTTAGTAGGTGCCCTGCACCATGCCAGTTGCTGGTCAGTACACAACATACTAAGATGAATAAGACACTATCCTGCCACTTCACAATTAACAGAAATGCAACCCCAGGTCCCATTCTGTTTGACAGTAAGCCTTGATGTCAGGTAGTCATCAAGCCATATTCTGTAAAATTGGTAATATGAAATTCAGTACTCATAAAGTCATATTTCTATAAATATGGGAATACGAATATATGGAGAAATTTAGTCATTAAGCCACGTTTTTAAAAATTGGGCACATTTATACAATATAACATTCAATTATTTATTTACTCTGAGATACCATTAATTGTCTTTTTAAGTGATCTGATTGCACCTTTCACACAAGGAGGTTTAGACAATCATAACTCTCCAACATAGTGATCAAAGTATTTGTTCCGCTTATATTTTAATCCATTTATAAGCGCCATTTTTGTATATTAACGCTATCTCCTTTGTTTTTGTTTGAGATAATACAGGTCATTCTTTCGCTTTTGTACACTGAAGATGCCAGATTGAGGCCACACATGAAGAATGACTACCCGCTCCTCCTTTTTGCTTCCCTTTCTTAATATTTTATTTTCCAACTGATTAAGATTATGCTTTCTAGACAACTCTCCATAAACAGTTTGTAGAAAACAGTGAATGCCATTTTCTTCACAATCTGGAAAAACCCTCGTATATTCACAAGGGCTTATAGTAGAACTACAAAATTTCCCCTTGCTTCTTCAAGTGCTCTTAACAACGGTGCTGTGCTTGCTACAGTTTGCCCACGTGTGTGATATTTAGGAAGAAACTGAAGCATGGTAGAACCTATTAAACAAACACAATATTAAAATCGAGTTGGTAAAACATTGAGAGAATCCAAAAAATTTTTTCCAGGGATCAATTTTATTTTCATACATAAATAAATATTTAAAATTCCACAAAAAGGAAATATCAACATGCATCTTTTAGTAAAGCTTATTAGCCATTCTTATTATTACCTGCTTTATAAGCCTTGAGGACATCCCTTCAAAAATAGAAAAAATGCAATCTGTATGCTAGGAAAACTACAAGAAGCAATAAATTATTGCTGTAATGACATGCTAATTAAAATTTTGCTTGTAACTCATGTAAGTGTTTGAAGCCCAGCAAATTTCTCTTTTCATTTGTGAAGTGTGAAGGTAAATTGCCCAGTGACAGTGGGACATCGCTAACAAGTACAAATTGAATAACATGCTATCTTGCTCTATTAGCCCTGACTAGCATGTCTGAATTAGATATTCAGCACACTCCCCTTTGTAGGCCTGATTGATAAATGCTAAGGAGAATTTGTCAAAACAACAGGGGCTACACCCAGTGGGACATCAATATGCTCCACTTAGTCACCCCCACAGCACTTCCTACATAGGATTGTCACATAAAATTAAGACTAGCCGCTAACCAGCCATCAAGCTTGTAGCAGACGTCAGGCAGCCTGTGTTCTGTATGCATATTAGTCACATGCTTAACAATTTTGGCTGTCAGGACAGAAGCATGCAGTGACCTCTGGAGCAGAGGTTGAATTTTCCAACTATACCAAAACATCATGCTCAGCTGTTCAAGATTTTAGACCATTTCCTGCCAGATCTGTGCACAGATGCAGTGCCCTAAGCTATAATCTGTGGCAACGTCCAAATGACAAATGGCACCAGGAAGATTATTGCATTATATATTAAGTACCACAAGTCTGTAAATTATAAGTAAACTACTGTTCAGACTGTCTCCTCCAGCTTTCAGGATACTTTCCCTCTCTATTCTTTTTTAAATAAACCTAATAAATATTGGGTGAACCAGAGATCAAAGCCCAGATTTTGAATTAGCCATCTCCATTGCTAATTTGCTGCTTGAATATCAAATAGTTTTGGACCAGCTGTAATTTAATAAGCTGTGATTGAGGTTGGCCTTGATTTTGTTTCCCCATTGAAAATTCTTCTCAGGTGCAAGTGTGTGTGATTTTTAGAATTCTTGGTGATAAATTGTTTTTGGTATTTCCCTTGTAAACATAATTATCCATAAACACAGAGTAACAATAATAAAAATCATTACAATCTAACAGAATCTTTAGTTGCATCTATTTTCTTATTTCTCTCATTATATTTAAGCTCTTTACACGTGAGGATATCTGCTCATAGAATAAACAATTAACTAAATGTAATAAAATCGTTAGTTTGAAAAAAAATGTATTCTCTTCAAAATCTCTTTTTATATTTTTATTGTATATTGTAAAATTGAAAAGCTTGTTATTCTCTAATTTGACTCTACCATCAGGCATGAAAGCTAGGATAACTTGAAAAGAAATTGGTTAAGCTTCCTTTTACAATCAGTGTAATAGAACATATTTTTATGACATATTATATAGAATATATCAAATAGTTCTTGTTTTGAAAACCATTTATCTGTTGGGATTCAAGAAAAACACTTGAACTTTTAAACACTTAATACTGAACATCATTTTTCATGTATTTTGAGAGTTTTGCTTTTATTTTGAGACCCAAATCAGAATTAGCTAAGAAATAGAAGGGCCATTGGAAATAGATTTCACATGGCCCTTCTATAGAATTTAGACACAAGAAATATATGGAATATGATGAGAAATCACTGTTATCATTGTCATTGGAAATAGTTTTCACATGGCCTTTCTATAGAATTTAGACACAAGAAATATATGGAATATGATGAGAAATCACTGTTATCATTGTATAACATTTCTTCTTTCCAGGACATAAAGGTAAAACATTAACCCAGTACTACTGTTCTGTATTTTGCATTACCAACACATGAGTAAAATCTTGCTTTTTGACACCTTCTGGATTTTATACATCTTAGAGTTTAAATTATTTTAGCTTTTTGCTAGATCTCAGTGGTATTACTATTTATCACTTTATGATAAATCTAATCATATGACTCCTTCCAGAAAATGCTAATTTTCCATGAAAATAAAAGACATTACCTTCCTTAGCACGTATAAAATTTAACTTTTAAAAAAACATTTAATTTCAAAAGAATATTTAATTTGAAAAAACTGGTGAGTTGCAAAGCACTTATTAATTTATGTTAAACTATAGTAAGCCTAAGTGGGAAGGCTATATATAGAACCTGAGACCAAATTTGCTCAATGTGGCTCAAGTGACAACCACAACACTAATGATGTTCTAAACAATGNTTTTCATGTATTTTGAGAGTTTTGCTTTTATTTTGAGACCCAAATCAGAATTAGCTAAGAAATAGAAGGGCCATTGGAAATAGATTTCACATGGCCCTTCTATAGAATTTAGACACAAGAAATATATGGAATATGATGAGAAATCACTGTTATCATTGTATAACATTTCTTCTTTCCAGGACATAAAGGTAAAACATTAACCCAGTACTACTGTTCTGTATTTTGCATTACCAACACATGAGTAAAATCTTGCTTTTTGACACCTTCTGGATTTTATACATCTTAGAGTTTAAATTATTTTAGCTTTTTGCTAGATCTCAGTGGTATTACTATTTATCACTTTATGATAAATCTAATCATATGACTCCTTCCAGAAAATGCTAATTTTCCATGAAAATAAAAGACATTACCTTCCTTAGCACGTATAAAATTTAACTTTTAAAAAAACATTTAATTTCAAAAGAATATTTAATTTGAAAAAACTGGTGAGTTGCAAAGCACTTATTAATTTATGTTAAACTATAGTAAGCCTAAGTGGGAAGGCTATATATAGAACCTGAGACCAAATTTGCTCAATGTGGCTCAAGTGACAACCACAACACTAATGATGTTCTAAACAATGGCTAGACATCATTGCATCGCTGTAGACCATTACAAAGGCATATTAGGGAAAGGAGGAAATAGTTGGACACTTGGTGAATATGATGATTTTCTCCTAGCAGATATAAATATTTTCTCTTCAAATATTTTTTTTTCGCTGAGAACAATCCCAGTGATATGACATATCTCACATTTAGTAAAGCTAGAGGTAGCAATCAACTATGCTTTTAAGAAATGGTCAGTTTAAATTCATCAACAATTTTTAGCCTAAAAAATTTGTTGTGATAAATTTCAGAAATTCCCCTTTCTCTCCCCCCCCTTCCCTCTAGTCTTTCCATTTGAACAGAAAAACAAAGGACAGCAGGGTCTTTTTGCCTCAGGCAACAGTCTGCTGATGGATATTGTAGCAGCTGAATTGCTCCCATTCACATTCTAAATCCTCTCTCGTAATTGTCATCAGTATCATCAATGTCACTAACTGAGCCTACTGCCACAATTCCACAGCCCTCTGGAGCAATATTGTCTTGGCTTTTTCTCCTGGGGTTTCTTGCTCCTTGCTTGGTGCAATCTGTGGAGCCACTTAGCACAGGATCTTTGTTGACTTATAGCAGGTACCAGATGATGCATCCAGACCTCTAGCCTAGTTTTATGCCCTTATGGCTGGTGCGCCTGCCACTGGCGTGTGTGTGCACAGATGTCAGAGAAGAGATGATGCTTCTGCTGCCATTTTCATGAAGGAGCTTCAGGTTGGTGGGAGTGAATTCAACAGTACATGAGACAATCTGACGTCTAAGAGAAAAATAGTGTTATTTTTGATGGCTTTGTTCATTCTTTCTGAAACCTCGCCCAGAATTTTCACGAAGCATATTTATAAATCTATTCACTGCAATGCTTGAGAAACTAGATGTGGTTGCCTCCCTCTCCCATGGATTTCATTGATCTTTAAGTATTCTACTTGGTCCTTTCAATTTATGAAAATAAATTTAAGGGAAAATTATTCACACTAACAAGTTATCTATAAGACTTTGTGAAGAAACTACTCCCAAGCGGCTATTTTTTATAATTATAACAATTATAAATATACATAAATATAATACTTTTTTTTTTTTTTTTGTCTTTTGTCTTTTTCCGTGTCCGGCAACGGATTGCAACCC
>NW_007727845.1:113092-126417 GCF_000696425.1 Galeopterus variegatus | reverse complement strand
CGGGCGGGAGCGCTGCCGCGCTTCCCAAGCGGCACACTATCCAGTGCGCCACCGGGCCGGCAATACTTTTTATTATTTAAAAAATTTTTCATGACAAAATATAATTTCTTTTCTTTTTCTTTTCCTTTGGCTGCTGGTGAGTATGGGGATCTGAACCCTTAACCTCAGTGTTACAACACCACACTCTAACCAACTGATTTAACCAGCCAGCCCAAAATATGATTTGTTTTCCCATAAATTCAATATTTCTTCCTAAGGGTCAAATTTGTATTAAAGTTCATCCATAAACAAGCATACATAAGGACAACTTGAAGGAATTGCATCAATTACTTATGAAATTGTTATATATACCTTCCAATAAAAAATTATATATATGTAACATATATATATATATATATATATGTGTGTGTGTGTGTGTGTGTGTGTGTGTGTGTGTGTGTATATATATAAAACATAAAATACATCAATAACTAAAACAATTCTATTTGTTTTACAGCACAGGTCATGATGTACATAGGCCATAATGTATCTACATTTCTATAGCTGAACTTCCTGGATTTCAGTTATCAACTATACTTTCCTTATTGAAATTATTTTATTAATTACTGGCTTTCCCCATGTGATTGTAAACTATGAGAGAAGGCATCATGTACTTTTGTTTAACCTGCCTTTTCATCCACAATGCCTAACAGAAAATGTCTGGTTCATTGTAAGTATCATGAGTATGGAAGAATGAATTAATACATAAGTGAATGAATAAGTGCAGAAGTATTAAATGAATAAATATGTAAAATTACTGGAATTACTGAAAAATTTTTAGCAACTGAAATGCAAGCATCGAACAGGAGTCCAACATGAATGTAGTTAATCCTAAATGCTGATGTGGGCTCACCTATAGTTCCTAATTGGAATATCATACAGCCACCAATCTCCTTTAGAACTTTTAAAGCAGTTTCAGGATTGGATCCCATCAATTTCAGAGGAAACTCTCACTTTAGGTGAGCTGTTTGAACCACAGAGCAAAATAAAACAATTCCCAGGAGGACTTACTCTTCAGGAGAGATTCTGATAACTTGCTTTCTTTCATTGTACCTCAGGAATGCCACTTCAGTTGGACTTCTTTTAGGAATTGGGCTTTTGTAAAGTATTTATTCTCTCAAAATATGAAAGAAAGTGTGGCATTTTCTATGAGGTGAATATAATAGAGTCATACAGCACTTCTTGTATTTTCAAACAGTGGTGTTACTAGTGGATTTGCTTTCTTTTCCACATCTTGACCTCAAGAAAGTGTGGCATTTTCTATGAGGTGAATATAATAGAGTCATACAGCAGTTCTTGTATTTTCAAACAGTGGTGTTACTAGTGGATTTGCTTTCTTTTCCACATCTTGACCTAGGGTAGAGAATTCCACCATGTCTCTCTTTTCTCAGTTCTATGATGATTTGCTGTACATATTAGATTACAGCAATACTTTTTGCCTAAGGTTTTCCCTGAGGACCACCCAAGTGCTTTCCCTGTTCCAAATGGTAACAGCTTGTGACTTTAGTGTGTCTTTGCCTCAAGCACACAGTGCCTATAAAATGTAAGGGATCTCTGTCCAGCAGTTCATATGGTTATGAAATAAATCATTTGAAACTATTACACAAGCTTTCTAAACACAGTTCAGTATGACGCGTCTGACTTTTAATCAACAATGTTCAATACCAGTGAAATCTGTGTGTCTTTGTGTGTATGTGTATGTTTGTATTTAAAAGTCTTCAACTCCAGAATACCTTTATTTAGGCAATCATAGACCATCACGGTCATCTTCCTATGAAAAACAACACACAGGCAAAAACCAGTTTGTCTTATTCAGCATGTGAGAAGGAGCCTTTCTAAAGTCATTATTCTAAATTTGCTATTGTGATTACTAATCTTTTCTTTTAAGTATGAATTTAAACTAATAAATGTTCTGAAAAGTTAAAAACAATGTAATGTATCACCAGAAGTGATGTTTTATGATATTTACTATATTCTATGTTTATGTGCAGTCATGGTATGTGTTTAAAAATGAAAAGAAAATATATAATTATTAAACTTTTACTTTCAATGCAAATGCTTTTAAAGTCTTAAAAAATATTTTCAAAACTTTTTATTGGAAGTAGAAGTGAATTTTGCTTTCCATACACACATACATAAGTTAATTCTATATGGGAAACAGTGGTGGATAAATAATTGAGAATTATGGTTTCTTCTATAGACAGCAAATTCAATTTAATTGCAAAAATATAATTAAAATTGAAATCCGTACTAGATTTCCACATTGGTTAAAAAATGTGATAATGATCCCAAATTTACTTCACTTTGTGTGTTTGTAGCAATGTAACTGTGATAAAGAAAAAGGAAAAATTCCTGTATTCCCAGTATCATTTTTAAAACACTGTCTAAAATCTGTTAATTCCTTTCTTTTTTTTTTTTTCAGCTGGTCAATACAGTGTAACTTCTTTTTTAAAACAAAATTTCTTCTTCTGACTTTCTTATTTTATCCAATATTGTTATTGTCGGAATTTCAATCACCCTAAGAACCTAAAGTTAGTTTTGGAAACTCCCTCCTTCCTAACTGCTGCAGGACTTGGTAATAGTCCATTAGTTAGAAGCACTAAAGGTAATTCCTTCACAACTGCTCTCAAGCACTTCCTTTCTTGCCAGTTGCAAGGGTCACTACCCTAGTCCAGGCCCTTATCACTCTCCATCTAAATTTCTCTTTCAGCAGCCTCCTACATGTTCTTCTTGGTTCATATTCTCCCAATCTTAGATATTTATACACAGACGCTAGATTATTCATTTAAAAAATTGTTCACTTATTATTAATCTCATCAGAAATATTTGATGGCTGTTCACGGATGAATGTCTCTGAACTGCTTTGCTAGAATTCAGGGCTCTTGATAATCCTGCTCCCAACTCTCTTGCCATCATTGTCTCCCAGTCGTCACTCAAGCTGGACAGCTCTATTTGTATGTAATGCTCTGAATATTCATGTTGCATTGTTTCTGTCTACACTATCATTATTTCTCACACTCGAAAAGAACTTCTCACTTCTAAACACCTAGGAGCCCTGCCTCCAAAGTCAGTTTTCCTAATTTTCTGAATCCTCAGTGTGCTTTCCTCACCCTTTATGTCCTTTTTAGCAATCACTTAGTCGTGTGGTATTTCATTAGATTGTTATTGTGCTTATGTATATATATATGTTTTATCAGCTAGTCTTCACAGCTTTAAGAACAAAATCTCTATTTTCTCTTTCCTCCCAGTGCCCATCCTGGAGGTAGATTCCCCAAACCACTTCCTGGTAGAATAAATAGGAAAGTTCACATAAACGTTACACTATTTTAAGTGTAAAAAAATTTACCTGATGGAACTAAACATTTTCTGGCCTGTTAGTAAAGTAAAAATGATCATATTAAGCACATATATTGTATAAAATATGTTTATATTTCCTTAGATATTGAGAATATGGAACTCCAGTAAAAATTAGGCCAATTAAAGTTTAACTAATTAAAATTGATATTTTTCTTTTAGTAAAGCCCAAATATATGTCTCTCATAACTAGTAATGTTCTTTAACAGCAAAGAAATAAAAAATTTGCATATATATTGAGAACTGTTAAGAGACAGGACAAAGTGAATCTTGCATATTTTATAAAGAGGCTTATAGAGCATCCTGTATATAATGTAGTTTCAAAATAATATTTATCCGGAAACAAAGTAAAATACAAATGACCAAGATCTCACAAACCTACAGTCAAAAAGCTTGTCAAAAGTTCATGATGGATGTGTAAAAAAAATTCCAATTAAATAGTATTTTAAAAGTCATAACCAACATAATAATTGTAATAAATATGAACATTTAAATATCACATCTGCTTCTGTGTATAGCACTCTGCAAGAAACTTCATTTTCAAAATCTCCTTCTACCCAAAGCTCAGCAGCCATAGTATAGCAAGTATATTTTTTGGTGTTTTCCTTGACATTTTTAATGATTCGTGAAAGTCTAAAGTATACTTCTCATTTTGCAGATTTGTGTTGAGAACTAATCATGTTGTAGAGAGCCACCAGAAAATTTCCATTTGCCGAAGGAGGGATGCTGGGAATAGTGCATTCCCTTACATGACTTGAGTAAATACATTTTATGGAGTTTATTATTCTGGTCACCAGGGAGTTGTGACACTAGGGGGTAAATATTTTTTAGTGAGTCCTCAGTTTCTAAATTCTCCCTGCAAGGCCCATTAGACCAGTTAGTTATCATAGTACCAAAATAAGAAACTTGATTCCCAAATTGATCAGAGACTTCCTCTGCTGCATAATCACAAATAAACATGTCATACATTTAACTTGCAAATGTGTGCTTCGAGTTACAATAGGATGGAAGATAGTTTGCAGGACCATCCTGACCACTGTAAAAGAAAATGTAGATAATTCCTTAACGACGAGGAGTACCAGCACTATCTTTGATTATAAGGAACAAAATGAAAAAAATATATATATGAGAAGAAGTAAATTTACTAAACAAATTTCAAAATGTATTTTGGACTTTATCAAATATGCTTTAAATGAAAATATTTAGTAGTTATTATTACATATAATACCATATATAATTATATATTATGGGCTATGTGTATAATATAATGTAAACCATATAACCTTTGTGTATGTGTTTTTTTGTAAATATACATTATACAAATGTGTTTATGTATATTTAATCTATCTACCTATCTGATAATCCTCCATTATAGGGCTGAAAGTAGCAACACAGGTAATCCAAGTATGAGTTATTTTTTATTTAGGTTTCAGACTAATATACTTATGTTAGCAGACTTAGCCTTAACTTTCTGGCACATGTACTATATAACTTGTTCTTGAGTAAAATTTTGCTAGATAAATCACTTTCTTTTTCTGAAATTCTTCTTGCCAATGTTGTACTATTTAGCATTATCTAGTTAGTTCATGTACATAGTCACTATATTACTTCCGAAGGACAATTGTCAGTTATTGTCCATAATATTTATTCTTGGAGAATCAAGATTCACCTTTAGTGTAAGTCATCCAAGGAGAAATTATTCAACAACAGGTAGCATAATTATTGGAAAAAGCGTTCTCCTCCAAAGATCAACTTCCCCCACATCCTTGTCAAGATAAACTTGTTTACTAGAAAACATCTGCTGTGTATGTGTGTGTGTCTATGAATTCCTAGCAGAAATCCAAAACTACTCTGCCTTTTACGAGATTAACAATACTACCTATATGCGATTATTTTGTAATTTTGTGAGAAAAAAATACTAATTTTACAGCATTATCTAGCAATTAGCAGCCATAAAATACATTGGATGTTGTTATAAAGTAATGATGGATTTCTTAAGTTATGTGTAAACATCTATTTATTTTGCAATCTATGCCTCACATGTTCTTGATAATTTAAGTGATATAAAGCATGATATAGACTGAGCTGGATCTTATGTTACCTGTATGCCCTTGAGCCAGGCTTCGGGGTAGTTTACTCATTTGGAAAATGGATAATATCTAGTTATATGATTTTTTTAAACTATAAGATAATTGCTTTATTAGGAAATCTTTTTATGAAGAAAGAGAAGTTATAAAAACATATGATCCAAAAAGAGTGAAATTCAAGAGCAAAATCAAACATTCAGGAATAAGTTTTCATTGACAGTAATGATAAACTAAAATACAAAAATTATTTTTGTTTTTAAAGTGTGCTATCCTATTGGTTAAGTAAATACTTTAAGATATATATTTTTTGTCCTGAGCATACTATTCACACACAAATTAATATTCAAATACACCTTTTTTAATCCTACAAAAGGAGATCTGTGGTAGATGAAAAAATTAACTGAGAGTAATGAGGAGGTCATATCTTTAAAAGACATATTGCAGTTGAAAAATATGGTTGAATCACACTGGTTGACTTTTTCTGTAGATGGGTTAAAATTTACACCACCACTGGAGATCTGTTTAAGAGCATGTGGGTTAAACACACTGAATCTCCATCCCAAACACAGTAAGGCAGCTACAAGTCAAACATAATGACAGTGCTGATTAATTAGATACTCCTACCCCCAGCACTTCAGAGTGATTTATGGAGACACATCTCTAGTCTGATCCATTGTGCTGACTGGATTAATGGAGTTAGCTAGAAAAATTCACTGGCAACAGTATCTGGCAGCCCAGCAAAACATTAACCCTTGGAGTTTTCTTATCTAGCTTATTGACAGAATATTAATTATTACAAAACATGCATGTCTCACCTAATTATCTTTTGATAACTTGGTTTATATTTGGCATATAAATATAGATGTATATATCGTGTTGAGTATTTATATATATTGAAATCCCTTGCATTAGAAAGAAATTGCACATAAACATTTTAGAAGAACAGAGTTAGATTAAACTGTGTATCCATTACGGAAAGGAAGCTAAGTGAGCATGTCTTTTTCCTCCTTACTATATGCTTAGAGACATGGATTTCTTACATGGTAAAGAGAAGATAAAAATTCTTTTGCAAACAAAAAATATTCCCATTGCATTAAGAAATTATCACGGTGTAGGTTGCCTGGTGGTAGTGAATTCTGAAATAAAGAGAAATTTTGCTTGGAGGTGAAAAAGACATCAATTAAATTGGAAATATTCTGAAGTGTGCCTAATCAGAAATGATAGTATAAGCACATAAATTGCTTCTGGTGTATATAAATGAAGTATCATATATTATTTGAATCTCAAAATTAAAAAGCTTCATGGAGCTATTTCTGCACAGTATATAAAGCTATGTAAAATTGAAATTGAACCTTCCCTAAAGTATCAAGAACAATTATGAGACATATCATGTAAGTTCAACTTTAAATATTTTTTGTGGTATTTGATCCATCTCAGTCACATTTTATAAATGTGTTATGTTAGACATATGAAGACATAACTTATAAGTAGACTTGTTTTAAAGGTTTCTGGGTAACAATGTGTCTTTCAATTAGGAGTGAAAGATAGAACCAAGTAATAATAAACCCTTAAATGAGCAACTCTACTTCGCACTGAGACCAAATAAAAAAATTAATTAATTAAAATACTTGTAAAAACTATTATAGAATAGTAAAATTTAACTAACATAAAATCTAACTATGTTAAAGCAGTATAGCAAGGATAACATAAAGGTGGTTGCAAAAATTTGGATAATCTAAAGAACTCCCTACTTCTCTGGTGACTCCAGGTTTGTGTTTAGCGGGATTAGATTGTTTTTGGGGGGATTTTCTTCATTCTAATGATGGTACAAAAGAAAGGAAATGCAAAACTGACTAAGTCTAAGTTCATACATTTTTATTGCTCAAACAATCAGCAAATGGAAATTTAATATCAGGCTCTAATGCCTCATGCAACCAATGTATCAGATCCAGACGTCTGTCAAATTTGCCAGGTTGGAGCTTCTGATGGTTCTGCATGGAAAGCTCTAAGTCAGTGGTTCCTAACTCGGGGTGATTTTGCTTCATAAGGGGACATTTTCCAATGCCCAGAGACATTATTGATTGTCCTAATTTAGAGTGTTTTGCTGGCTACTAGTGGGTAGAGTCCAGGGATGCTGATAAACATCCTACAATGCACAAGACAGCCCTCCCACAACAGAATTATCAAACTCAAGATGTCAATAATGCAGGTTGAGAAGCCCTGTCCTAGGTAGAATACATTTAAATAATTTTATCTGAAGTTTTCAAGTGACCTTATTAATGTTGAGAATCAGCTCTACAAATAAAAGTTAAGGCTTGCTGATCACTTATTACAAAAGGCAGTAGTATCTACTTAGTCATGCAAGAGAGTACCCTGAAAACTGAAAAAATGAGCATAAAACTATTAATGCCTCAACGTGTACCATCGTTAAAACAGCCTCAAGATTTTAAGAGACCCTGAAAATGAACATGAGAATTAAGTTCATTAGTGATATTCCAAATGCAGGAACATTTGAATTTGAGTATTTGTATTTCTAAGATCATGTATTATCTAAAAAACCTTACTAATTAATGCCTCAACGTGTACCATCGTTAAAACAGCCTCAAGATTTTAAGAGACCCTGAAAATGAACACGAGAATTAAGTTCATTAGTGATATTCCAAATGCAGAACATTTGAATTTGAGTATTTGTATTTCTAAGATCATGTATTATCTAAAAAACCTTACTAAGTACCAGAAGAAAAGGTGTTATGTCATTCAGTAATGCTGAGATTATGAATAGAACTTAAAAGAAGAAATTAATAAGCCTTCTCATGTAAACTATTATAAAAATATCACATTAATGAGGTAAATAACTCCATTTAATACATGACCAAAGTTAGCAAAATCACGTTCATGAAGCAAAAACATTTCAATTTTATTTTCCAATTATCTAACATATTTTCAAGCCAAACCTTTAATATCTTATGTCCTTCACAGGTTCTATTTAGCAGAAAGACTCCAAAGAGCATCTATTGGCTTCTCCTTTTTTTTTTTTTTTTTTCCTTTTTGTCTTTTTTTTGTGTCCAGCAATGGATCGCAACCCTCAGTGTCGCGCCGGTACCGGACCGGGACCGGCAACGGGATCACAACCCTCGGTGCTGCGCCCGCACCTCGCTCAGCCAGTGAGCGGGAACCGGTCTGTATGTGGGATCCGAACCCTCGGGCAGGAGCGCCACCGCGCTTCCCAAGCGGCACATTATAGCAGTGTGCCACCGGGCCGGCCCTGGCTTCTCTTTTTAATCATTAACAGATAGCCAAAATGAGCCATTTATATGGCTCCTACCTTCAAGTCTTTCAGTTTCAACATTAAGATTTTATTACTAGTTTCCTTTACATATGGTTCCTCAGTTGAGAAGACTCTTTTCATGTCTGAAATCTTTCGAAGTTTTTCTGCGTTCAAGCTTAGTCCTGACCTAGTCAAATAAAATCAAGTCAAATCTCTGCTTTCCCAGCAATCTTGGCTCACAAACATCTTTTCCACTTAGAACTCATAGGGAACTTAAGATTTGCACTGCCCATGTTAGCAATTAATGCTATACTACTTTATTTTTTTTATTAACTAATTCTTATCCATTTAATTTTTGATCTTCCCAGTTAGATTATAAATACCAAGAGGGTAAAGTCCATATCACAAATATCTCTTCTAATGATAAATGCTTAGTAAATATTAGAGGAATGAAAAAATGAAGAAAAGGAGAAAAAAGGGAGGGAGGGAGACAAGAAGGGAAAAAAAGAGAAAAAGGAAGAAAGGGAACGAGACTGGGAGGCAAGGGAGGAAAGAAGGAAGGGAGGTAGACAGAGGAGAAAGCAGTCCTTTATATCTCTCTTCTCATGTTACTCAGGAGTAAAATGCTTTCCTAACTCTTAGTTAAAAGGAAAATGTTTTCAACTGGATGTAATCCTCCCTCAGAGGTTATGAAATTCACCAAACTTGTTCCCTGATCCCTGACGCCTAGATGTAGCAACATCTGAGGTTTCTCTGGGTTTTCTCATTCAAGACGAGTACTTCTCAGCTCCAATTTTAGAGCATAAACCCGGATTCCAGGGGAGAAGATTAGAATGTGGGAGAGGGTCAATTTGAAAAACATAAGAGCTTTTTAGCGTAATTACATGCTTAGAGAAAAAAAATTTTCATAAAATAAAATTCAGAAAGTAAAGCTCCTACAATCAGAGCAAGCTTCTTAAACCAGATCTGAGCAAATCATTTCCCATTCTAAATCCCAAACTATCTTCCTGTTTCCTGGAAGGTGAATGCCAATTCTTAAATTGCTCAGGCGGTCCTTTCCACCTCTTATTGCTTCCCTTTTCAGTTTCTAATTCAAACTCTGAGCTTGAACCCAATCAAACTTGTTTCACTTTTTCAAACTATCTCTTTCTGTTCTTTGCACATGTTTTTAACCTCAACCCAGTTTCTAAGCCTCCCGACCTCCAACATATATATAAAGTGAACATACGCACACATACACATTTATCTACTTTCCACTTCACATCCATATCCAGGTGCCACTTCCTTTAAGAACTAGTCCCAGGAGTGTGCAGCATACGGGTCAGGTGTCACCTGTCCGTGTTCCTCTGAGTATCCTGTGCTTCCTGTGTCCTGACACTTACCACACTAGAATGAGACTGCCTGCCTCACTAGAACGAAAGCTTGGTGGAGACCTATTTTCCTGATATTCCTAGTACCTACCACTGAATCAGGTATGTAATATGTTTTCAGTAACGACTTGTTAAACTGATCTGAAATGAACTGATTNCATCTAGAGCTTTTTACTTACAAGTGTTAGCTTAAGCCAGATGTCAAAAAAAATTGTATGGCCACTCAGGATTTTTACATCAACTAGTTCATAATTAACCTTTTTTCAATCTTAGGAAGATTTTATTCTCTCAAATCATAGTCTTCTCTACTCCAAAAAATACTTTAAATCAATCCATGATTTGTTCTGTTCTTAGCATTAGAGGACATTTTACTATTCATAGCACTGTTTTACCAAAAGTTTTTTCTCAATAAAATTGTTCTCTTTTTTTTTCTCAAAATTGAACCATTTGTGGAAAATTTGAAAGACAGGAATCATAAGAAAATAGTGATCACACAAAATTCTAATATCTAGAGATGACTCCTGATAACATTTTGTTGAATTTACTTTCCATTTATTTTCTATGCATATATTTTTACACACTTAAGATCATATTGGGCAAATAAATTATATCCCGCATTTTAAAATAATTTTATATTGCCCAATGCCATTATGCCATTATCTTTGCACACTCAATTTTAAATGACTATATAATGCTATTATGTGAATATATCACAGTTTACTTCCCTGTTTCCTTATCAATGGCCATTTGGATATCTCTATGCTATTATAGTTGTTCCTGCTCTCAAGAAACAGAAGCTGTAGAATCCCATGTGCTGTCGTGCATGGCTGGATTTCTTTTTTCCTTCCTTGTTCATGTAACTTGCCATACAACAGTTGCTTCATTACAGTGACTTATAGGAACCATCCTATAAGTGTATGTATGAATAACATAATTAGGAATTTGTAGACATGAGGAAAGAACCATGTCTTCTTCTGCCTTATATATTGCTGATAAATACAGTCATGACTCATGGAATNATTTGAATTAAATACACTACTGGAGCAATCCACAAGATTTTTATTTTGATCAAAAAGGAACTTGAGGTTTTTGTTTTGCTTTGTTTGTTCAATGTTTACTAAACTCCTGTGCTCAAAATCTAACTTCTCGATACCTTTCTTCTGTAAAGGGATTCATTTTATGTTTCATCTAGAGCTTTTTACTTACAAGTGTTAGCTTAAGCCAGATGTCAAAAAAAATTGTATGGTCACTCAGGATTTTTACATCAACTAGTTCATAATTAACCTTTTTTCAATCTTAGGAAGATTTTATTGTCTCAAATCATAGTCTTCTCTACTCCAAAAAATACTTTAAATCAATCCATGATTTGTTCTGTTCTTAGCATTAGAGGACATTTTACTATTCATAGCACTGTTTTACCAAAAGTTTTTTCTCAATAAAATTGTTCTCTTTTTTTCTCAAAATTGAACCATTTGTGGAAAATTTGAAAGACAGGAATCATAAGAAAATAGTGATCACACAAAATTCTAATATCTAGAGATGACTCTTGATAACATTTTGTTGAATTTACTTTCCGTTTATTTTCTATGCATATATTTTTACACACTTAAGATCATATTGGGCAAATAAATTATATCCCGCAGTTTTAAATAATTTTATATTGCCCAATGCCATTATGCCATTATCTTTGCACACTCAATTTTAAATGACTATATAATGCTATTATGTGAATATATCACAATTTACTTCCCTGTTTCCTTATCAATGGCCATTTAGATATCTCTATGCTGTTATAGTTATTCCTGCTCTCAAGAAACAGAAGCTGTAGAATCCCATGTGCTGTCATGCATGGCTGGATTTCTTTTTTCCTTCCTTGTTCATGTAACTTGCCATACAACAGTTGCTTCATTACAGTGACTTATAGGAACCATCCTATAAGTGTGCGTATGAATAACATAATTAGGAATTTGTAGACATGAGGGAAGAACCATGTCTTCTTCTGCCTTATATATTGCTGATAAATACAGTCATGACTCATGGAATGATAATAAGCCACTTAATTTGCTTAAAGTACTTCTCAGATTCAGTGAAATGGCAAGCCTAAAATTGCTGGTAGGCAAGGATGTTGTTGTAGCTCCTTAAATTTAAGGGAGTAAGAGTGCTTTCTGCACTGCTTGCCTAAGAATCAATCATTCCAGAAGCATAAAAGGGATAATGACTCCATAGCTGTAACTTAGTATGGCAATGATAGCAATAACAATGTTGAACTGAATAGATTTTAGAGTTCCAAAGGTGTGCGGACATTGAAAGAGGTTTTCCCACAATCTGGTGAAATAGGAATATCTTTTAAAGTATCTATACAATGAACTTTTCTAGATGGACATATTCTTGGCAAAAGGGTCAGTGACATGTCTGCGCGTATGAATAACATAATTAGGAATTTGTAGACATGAGGGAAGAACCATGTCTTCTTCTGCCTTATATATTGCTGATAAATACAGTCATGACTCATGGAATGATAATAAGCCACTTAATTTGCTTAAAGTACTTCTCAGATTCAGTGAAATGGCAAGCCTAAAATTGCTGGTAGGCAAGGATGTTGTTGTAGCTCCTTAAATTTAAGGGAGTAAGAGTGCTTTCTGCACTGCTTGCCTAAGAATCAATCATTCCAGAAGCATAAAAGGGATAATGACTCCATAGCTGTAACTTAGTATGGCAATGATAGCAATAACAATGTTGAACTGAATAGATTTTAGAGTTCCAAAGGTGTGCGGACATTGAAAGAGGTTTTCCCACAATCTGGTGAAATAGGAATATCTTTTAAAGTATCTATACAATGAACTTTTCTAGATGGACATATTCTTGGCAAAAGGGTCAGTGACATGTCTGCTAAGAAAAGTCATTCATGCCAACAATTTTCTCCTAGTATTGATGAGAAAGAAAAAGTCAAATAACTGGATTAAATGGCTTTTGCACTTTGACCTCCTGGAACAGGATGAAAAGAAACCAAGTGCTTTAAATGCTCAATTACAAAGTGCTTTGATAGTGAAACACCCTTTCTCAGTCCTAGATACTAGATTCCCATTAAAAGATGAGACAAATAATTTCCATTTTAAGGATACTTTTATTATGAATTTCCATCTGTTTCAGAGATAGTAAATTTTCTTATCTACAAAAAGAATCCATGAAAAGTTAAGAAGAACTGAT
>NW_007727845.1:105742-112774 GCF_000696425.1 Galeopterus variegatus | reverse complement strand
ATAGTAAATTTTCTTATCTACAAAAAGAATCCATGAAAAGTTAAGAAGAACTGATACAGTTAGAGTAGAATTCAAGAACGCCATCTCTTTATTAAAGGAGCAATGGAGATTATAGAAAGAACCTTGATCTTAGGTTTAAGCCTGGGGGTTTTATGCTCTCATGGCATGGATGGGAAGGTATCTGAATAGTTAGGGTACAACAGGGGAGGAGAAAAACAGAGGAAATCTAAGTAGGAGTGCAAGACAGAAGAGGGAGCATCTGGGAAGAATACTAACATTGGTTCTAGTCCAGATCATAGGTGTCCCAGAGGTTGGCTCTGATGTACCCACACTGGGGATTTTTGCAACTAAGTAAGTGCGTGTTGACTACAGTTTCCGTAGCAGATGGCCAAACAGGCAGGTGGGTTTCTGAGAGGGTGCTCCTGGGCCTTCACCCACATTCTCCACGTACCTGGGATCGCAGATGGCAGTACCAGCTGGCAAATGAAAAAGATGAAGTTCATGTGTTTTATTTACTCTCATAAATTATGAAGAGCAAAGTCCACCTTCTCATATGTACAAAATTAGTTCTCAACACTTGCATACGTCACTTAACCCTAAAGCACTTAACTATGGTGAAGATTATATTTTTATTCAAAATATTTTTAGAAAATATAATTTTCCATGTTTTTGTATAGACTATCCATGCTTTTGAATGACATAATGTTTTAGCTTGAGCATCTAAAAAAATGCAAACCAAATTTCCAAGAATAAGAGAAAAATCTCATTTTGTACTTAAATTCTCTATTTTCACAAAATAAATAGTTGGGCCTGACCTGAAAATGTAAAAATTTTTAGAAATTCAGAAATCGTTTCCTAACTACTAATTCTCAGATAAGTGAATTGTCATCTGTTACTTACTAAAATATCATTGTATAAAAAATTCTTTTCCATGCATTCAAAAATAGTTTTAAAGTGTGTGCAAGTTACATATAAATATAAATAAAAATGATATCATAAAAAGTGTAATTTCTTTTTAATCAAATAATTTTTATTGATCTTTTTTGAGGAAATGTGTATCTGAGCAAAAATGCTTTCAAGTGCTTTACGGTTTGGTTGAGAAGAGAGAACACATATAAATGACCCAACCGAAAGCTTGCTGTGGAGAGGCAGAACACGGGAAAATTAATATAGAGTAAAATAAAATTTGTTGAAAATGTTAAGGAAATAGTGAGTGTGGCTGAATTAGCTAACTTGTTTGTGATTAACGATTTTTCAAGAACAGCAAGATCTGTATCATGTCTTTCCTTTCCTTAAGGGAGAAATCCAGAGTTTATGATTTCAAACTGCGTAAAATTGTTGGGGCTTAGAAAGCGACACCCCAAAGTGAAGGCTTCAGAAGCAGCCTCAGAAGCAAAGTTTTCCTCTGAGCTTCTCCTGCCGTCCTGACTCTCAGCCTCATTCTCTCCTGAGGCAAGCCATAGAAGCTAGAACCCTCTTCCCTTGGGCTGGTCATAGATAGGATCTAATATTCCCCCTCCTCCCCCTCACCTCCCCCCATCACCTTCTCCCCGCTGCCTTTCTGTCTTGGACCTGGCCATGAAGAAATTCTCTGACCTACTTTGTTTGATATTAGGTCATAAGACCCCCATTTCAGAAAGGGTCTTGCCCCATACCTTGGAGGAAGGAATGATACACAGAGAAGCCAAGAAGAATCTGAACACACAGGCCTTGCTGGGTTTCCCCACTCGGTCTGTTAGCATTACATCATACTTTTCTTGTCCAATCACATTTCTACTCAGCTGTGCCTACTTCATAGAACCTAAAGATAAATGTGGATGGTTTTCCCTTTATCTTTGGGTCTTCATGCTGAAGGCTCCCACGACACGTCAAACTATGACATAATAAAATTTGATACACCTTTTCTTCATATTAGCCTGTGTTTCTTAGTTGATTTTTCAGAGAACCTTCACGGGCTTGAAGAGGATTTCTTGCCTTGGCCCCTAAAATTAACTGTATTTGGAAACCCAAATAAGAACAGTTTAAAGTGATTCCACGTTGTCAATATAAACTATGCCACGTATATACCTTGAAAATTTCTGTTATAAATAGAAATGTATTCTGCTTTGAGTTCAAAGAGGTAATGTGGTTTTGTTCCCCCAGGGCATATTTAGTAATGTCCAGAGATGGTTTTGGTTGTCCCAACTGGGGAGGAGGGTGCTACTGGTGTTTATTGTGTACAGGACAATGACGCTGCTACACATCCTATAATGCATGGCACAGACCCCCCCCAACAAAGAATTATCCGGCCCCAAATAGCAATAAGGTCAAGGCTGAGAAATCCACTTTTATCCTTACATACAGCTGCCAAGTACTCAAGGAAAAGAGTGGCCAAAAATTTTGGAGAGTCTAGAATATGAGAGATTACGCTCTTCTGCAATCACATGACACTTTAGATGAAATTTAATTACTTCTTAAAATATGTTTTCAAACCCTTTTTCAATTTAACCCCACTATTTAAATTTATTTTCAAAAACTCCCTCAAAATACAAGAGTACTTCAAAAAAATCATGGAAAAATTTGCATTATCTTTTAATTCTATTTTTCTACAAAATTTTTGAAGTACCCTTCTATAGCTTTACTCTGTTTAGGTAAACAAAAATGGTAAGTTTGTATTTAAAACCATGCCACTACTTTTTTTGTTCTCTTAACCTCCAACAATTTTTCTCCTATACATTTTCCTTCTATTTGAGTATTTTATATGGTCTGACAGTTGGGTAGAATGCTTATTAAAAAACCCAAAGTTTTGTGCATTATTATGGCTGCCACGTAATTTAGCATTTAGTCACTGCCCACTGTCTTTTGTTGTTTCATGTCTTGCTTTTTATTGAGAGTAAGGACCAGACATTGTTCTTAATCGATATGCTTCTTTTGGTATCTTATGCATAGTAAGCACCCATTAAATTCTCATTATTTAATTTATTTATTCTTTTAGAGTGATAGGAAAACAAAAGGGGGAAGAAAAGTAAGGAGAAAGAGGATAAAACAAAGAGAAGAACAGGCCCTATAATAAGTTTAGTAATTTTTTTTTCAGTGATCTTTGCTCTGAGAGTTTCATAGCTAATTTAACTTAATCTAATTGTTTCTGCTTGTTTCAATCTTTATCTATAGATGTGGAATTAAATTGCCATTTCCTAAGAAATACCAATTGACTAAGAAACTATCATTTCTATAAATTCTGTATAACCCGGGCTACCAAGGTTTGTATCTGGATCACCCACTTATTAACTGTGTGACACTGGAGAAGTTTTCTGACTCGTAATGTTTCATCTGTTACATGGGAATATTAACTGTGCCCAGTTCAGATGGTTGTTATGATGACTAAATGAGATAATCGATGTGAAGGGCTTACCATACTGCCAGGCTAAGAATGAGGACTCAGTAAATGTTAGATAGCCTCACTTCTAAAAACATAACTTAATCCTGTGATCCCTCAAGATCTTATCTGTTAACATGACCTTAGATCTAAGATCTTCAAATCATCTTAGCATTTCAAACATAGGTTATAATGTCCTTTAAATGAAATTATTTTATTTCTAAATTACTCAAGAAGTAACACTTTACATATCACTGTACTTCATGTTGGGCGGATTCATGCCATTTTCAAATGTATTTTATATTTTTTATTTTTCTAGCCTCAAAATATAAAATAAAGAATAAAAATGTTCTTAATCTCACATACTATAAATCTACTTTTGTGTGTTCGTAAACACTGGGTTCATGGTGAAATAAATTAGCGCTGTAAAGTACACATATGTCAACAATTACTGAGTGCAGTAATTTAAGACCTGATTCACTAAACTTTTCTTTGGCCAATAGGCACTCTTGCACAAGAAATGTGATTTAGGGGAGAAAAGGACTCAAGTACAAATGTAGCACCTACTCCATCTTTCATATTCCAAAGTGCTATAACTTTCAGAGTATTATTTCCTACACTTATGGCATACCCAATTAGTTCCCTCCCACCAACATTTATTAATGTCATCATTTTCCGTGGATTAGTTCTGATTTATAAATAAGCCTGCTTGGTGAAAGCAAAGTAGAAATGTGATTTAACCCAAAGTAAAAAAAAAAAAATGTGTAGTTTTTAGTTTATCAAAACTTATAATAGGCATTGGTGAAAAAAATTTACCTACACAATAAATGGCAAAGTGTTTAGGTTTTACCTCTTGATTTAGAAGGGCAATTAATTCAGAATCTATTCTTTTGCTTTTAAATGTAAAGTTTTAATTGATAAATGCTGACTTCCAGTGGTGTAACATGAAACTTCTCAACACGGCTGGAATATCCTACTTCCTAATATTTCACCTGGATTAATTTTTTTATTTATGAAAACTATTTTAAAAGTATGACTGTAAGAGAAAGCATTTATACATTAGCATCAAATAGCACATGTACATTTCTGCATTTTATAAAAGAGAGGGGAGGACATCGCTATATTCTCGGCTAGAGGGTATTTGAAACAAGCAATAGGCCTTAGTCAGCAACTTAGATAACAGATACTTTATAGGCACCCTTCTTCCTTCACCTCAAAATAAACATGCAAATAAACATACAACAGCAGCAAGAAAAACCCAGAAATTAAAATTGTTAGAAATGTGTGGGATTTGTTGTTATAGAAGTGAGTCAGAGATTCTAGCTTAGTACTCAAACCAGACCTACAAATATATATTAATTCATGCCTGCTGTTATAAATATAAATAATTGCAGTGGCCTCTTTATTTGCAATCTTTCCCTACCATCAGTCTATGCAGTATATTTCTCCTGGATTATTTTTCCTAGAAATGCTGTTTAATTGCATTTTCCTTCTGCTTCTAAGCATTCAATTTTTTTCATGGCTGCTGCCTGTGTGATCTTGAACAAGTTACCTTTCCTGATTCTCAGTTTCTTCCTCAGCAAAATCTCTTACCAGGGTTTAATGAGACAAAGTATGTGAACATAATAGGAGCTAAGTATATGAATCTGAAATATTTCTGTTTTAAGAAGCATGTTGCCCTGGCTATCGGAAATTCAATTACGCAGAAATCCAATAGAATTTAATAAAATGTATTAAGTTGTATGATAATGGCCTCTTACAGATCTCATTCTCCCCAGTTTCTCTAACACCAATGATCTTGATACTATTTGCAGATTAATTTTCTTGAACAGTATTTCTAAGGGTGTTATTCCTCTGTATAACAACCTTTCCTGGTTTTAAATTGCTTAAGAAATGAAGACAAGCTCTTGTCAATTGTATTCATATTCCTTCATGATATAACCCAGCCTCTCTGTCCCCTGATCTCTACAGCATTAAATACTTAGAGCCAATTGGACCATAGGCTGCCTTCAAATACTCCCAGTGTTTCTCTGCCTTTGCTATATTCTTCTCTCTCTGCTATATGGACTTGTTGAAATTCTCTTAAAGCAATTTCTCAATAACTGTGATGAATTGAATGAAATTAACAAATTAACTACAAGTTATTCTCTAAATCTGTAAGATGAACTGTTACATTCGCTAAAGGTATATGATCAGTTGACTCTGAGTTAAAATAAAAATCAGTTTAGTGTAAAATTAATAGTCCAGAGTTTACTTTTGGGTTGATTGACTGAACATTTAACTTTTGAACCAGTTGAACCTTTGTCAGAAAGTCATGCCAAGTTACCAGTGTGTCACTTCACACTTTTGCAGAATTGCTTTAGAGTCCAATTACTGTTATTAGTAAGTATAAAATATGGAAATTGTGTCACACATTTTTATTAAGACATGGGACACTGAAGGTAAACTCTCCCCCTCACACACATCTAAGCAAACTAATAGTTTTATTTTATTTTATTATTATTTTTTTAACTAATCATTTTGTTGATGCCTCTTGGAAATATAACCTTCTTTCCAAATTTGGCTGCTAAAATGTATAAGGTAAATGAAAGAAAACAATGAATTTTTTTAGCTATCTAAAATGAGATTGACGAGGCAAGAGATCTGGTGTGAAGATTATATCTGGGTGGTACTGATGTACTCTGACATATGTCCATAGAGATCAAAAATTGAAAATTGAGCTTAAACTGATAATTAAACTAAAAATATTACTCATATAATTCATGAATAGGAATTCTGGCATATTCAAAGAATCTTCCATGTACAAGATACTCTGAAGACATGTAATAATAATTATTTAGATGAAATCAATCCAACTCTCTCCTATAAAGCCTGACTTACTCCCTGGCAAGTCTTTTACATATAAAAATTCTGAGTATATTTGTTGAAGGATCAAGTGAGCACACAAACAGCTGCTTCGTATTCTGTTTAATGATGATTTGGTTATCTTACTCTTGCATGTAACTCAAGATTATTTTTCATTGAATCCAAAAATCTCTCTTTTCTATTTTTTTTTTTCCCAAGGAGTAGATTTATTCATCCAAGCCCCACCAGGTGCCAGACATAACGCTAAGCACTGGGGATAGAAATGAATAACAAGGCAAAGTCCTTGCCTTAAGAAGCTCACAGTCAAGTCAGAAAGAAGATGTAAAGTTTAAGATTTATAAGGGAGTTGTCTGGGAAAGTAATCAATCAGGGTGGACGTTCTATTGAAGTTTAGAAGTTAGAGAAAGGGGAGCATTGTTTGAGCAAATTATGAAGACTCTGGGCCGCTGAAGCTTTTCAACAAAGGTCAATCAATGAATGTTAACATTGCCTTATTTGTCTGCAATTTTTGATTTTTTTTTTTCTCAAATGCAAAATTTGGCAAGATAAGTGATTATTATTACCTTGAAACTGCTACTTCTGGCTTTCTGCCAATGAATGAATAGAACAATGACATTGAAATTATTATTTCCAATTCCTATTCTTGGTTACTCATCTATACAGAAAAACATCAGGTCTGAATTTCAGAAGCACCATTCTCCTTCTACCCACCCCATCTTAACATAATATAGGAAACTGATGATCGAAGATTGCTTCAAATGAAATCTTAAAATTTCGCACTTATTTTCACATTGAGGGTTTCTTTTTGTCAG